>NW_028274808.1:118147558-118450588 GCF_037043125.1 Eumetopias jubatus | reverse complement strand
AGTTACCCAGAAAATAGGTTAGAAGGGGCCACCCAAATGTTCTATTTTGTTGTCTCCAGAACTCAAAAAGACCTGTCACAAATTTTGCCTTTTTCTTTATTGTGGTGGTGAAAAACAGAACAGTCACTCACTTGAATGGATAACCTAACATGTCTCAGGCCATCGGACCCCTAAAAACTTGTGGCAGGTCCTGGAAGTTTTACAGGATTTTTCTTGCACCTTCTGGCATGCATATGTGTTACCAAAACATGTAGAGTGCTTACCACTTCCTGCTCATTGGGTTCATTTAACATTCATTTCTGTAAGACCAGCGCAATATTCTATGATATAGCAAGATGATCAAAGTCCCTTCACACCAGAGAACAGAAAGTTGACACAGCCCTGCGACAAGACAGTAAGGGCTCACTATTATACCTGCCAGTTAAATGCCATCTATTTCTGACCTCCCTTACTAATTGGAATGGGGTGTACGGGGCACTTCCAGACCAAAACCTATATATCTTTTCAAAGTCTATATTAATTTTCTCCAATGAAGACCCCACACCTAGAACAGCAACTACAATTGGCATCTCTGCCTGATCAAACTCTTGCAGTAATCCAGTCATTCTTTACTACCCATCTGGTTTTTACACTGTCATTCTCTGTGACTCATCTCGTGACCACAAAGGGAATTTAAGTGGGAATGTGGTATGAATCACTATTCCAGCAGGGTGGCACTAATTTCTATGAGTTCCCCAGGATGTGGTACTTTTTGTATATGGTCACAGTGTAAGAGTGGTAGCAAGCAGTTATGAACTTCTACATGGCCCTTCCTACCATTACAGCACTCACTCCATTGGTCAGGAAACCAAAATGAAGATTGCTTCAGTTACTAAAATATATCTATTCTTACTACACATCTAGGACTGGAGAAATAACAATATGGGTCTCTCTGGACTCACTGTCACCCAGACTCAGGCCAAGACTACATCCATCACTTGACTTTCGCAGGCCTCTTATTTTAACCAGTTATCCAGGATGGGGTTTTGGGTCTCTAGGTATCAGTAGATATTAAGAGGCAGTATCTAATAAGCCTCAGGAGGTCTGATATTTTCCTTTCCTCAGTAAATGGCCACTAGAGAAGGATTAGGGCAGTGATCCCCTAACTTCTCACAGGATTTACCAGGGGACCTTTAAAAAATATCAATGCCTGGATCTCACTCCCTGAAATTATGATTTAATTGGTCTGAAGTGTGTTCTTTAGAATTCTCAGGTGTTCTAAAGTACAGACAGGTTTGGGAACCACTGGATTAGGGGAAGGTTCATGGTTATATAACCATGGCTGCATTGCTGGGTTATTTTTCAAAGGGACCCAGTCTCTCTCCATCATCAAGGAGTTCCAGGTCTGTGAACTGGACGGGAGGCTTATAATTTCACTATGACAACACAAGTTTAGAATTTTCCCACCTATATATGTCAAGCAGCACCTTACTGGGTTACTTAACCCATTTCATTTCTAGGGACTTTGTTATCATTTGGTCATTATCCCCCTTTCCCTGTAGGTCAAAACAATCTGATTAACTTCTCTTCTTTGACTTATTATGGTAATTGTGCCCACCATGTCTCGGGTGGCTATATGCCATCATGTAGCCTTTGCCACTTTGGGACTGTATTATTCTCTTTGAGATCAGGAAACAATTCTACCACAGCATTCATCACCATCATTCTGACAGAGAACAGACACTTCAGAGCTCTTTGGGAATGCTGATGCTCCTATCACCAAAGCATTTCTTAATGACTTGGTGAAAAGTGAGAATATCTACAGAGTCTTTGTATTCCCTCCTCTACAGTATGCCAGGGTATTACTGGCATTTTGAAATTACTACTTCAAATTTCATTTGTAGGCCACTTATTATTTGTAACCTGTTACTGAGCCCATGCCTCATCCTAGCAAACTATTAATGCCAATATATTAGATGTTGACTCTCAGGTGAGTACACCTGTGCCAATAAATTTGCCATGATAAGTAAAGCCTTATATTTATTCCCCCTTGGTGTAATATCCTTAGAACCCACTTCTATATATACTCCTCAGGCTCCTGCTGATCAAAACGGCAAGGTCTTTAACTTCTGTGTAGCTTATCTCTTGCCAGAGCAGGCCACATACTTCTCTGACTAGTATGTCTTTTGAGATTTAACTGGGGATACTGTGAGGTGGTGAAGGTAAGTTCTGAGAACAGGTATCAGCTTAGGAGAGAGCTGTCCCAAGTGCAATCACTGAAAGCCTCTATGCAGGGGAGGCTAGTTTCCTCAGAGAGCAAAGGAAGTTCAGAGGATATGCAGGGTCAGAGTTCTCAGCTTCATTCTTGTCTGCCCAAAAGTCCACATTCTATGTCTGGGCCCCACATCTTCCTCACCAATGCTCCATCCTTAGAGTAAGAAAACTGGAAGAATTGAGCATATAATTGGTACTACAAATCTACCTTATCTGCCCACTGATTATAGGAGATAAAGGACTCCTTCAAAGCTGCAGTGGAGGGGTTCTGACTCTCTCCATACGTTCTTAATTGTATTTTCATAGTTTTTACCTTCTTCTGTGTACATCCTGTTTAGGATCATAATTTTAAATTATGGATCCACAATTTTAAATTACTATGGTTATCACAGCGATACTTTCTTTTCACCTTCATTCTATCCCATGCTATTATAATGGCAATTATAATAGTACTGTAAATCATGGGTGTCCTGTGGTCCCTTTGTCTATAGCAATGAGGTTATCCCTGTGATTGATTTTAGTGTGTGTGTGTGTGTGTGTATTTAATTCAATCTCAGTGGGTCCATTTCCTGTAACTACTCTGGTACCAATTACTCTACCAGGGTTACAAAAAGAAACAGCACACTCAAAATAATTTAAGAATGAAAAAGATTGGTGTGCTCACTTCGGCAGCACATATACTAAAAAAAAATGAAAAAGATTGGTGAAACATGTTACATTAAAATCAAGAACTTTGTTTTTTCAAAAGATGCCATGGAGAAAATGAAATGACAAGCCATGCTATAGGAAAGGGTATTTGGTCAAGAATTCACATCCAGAATATATAAAGAAGTCCTAAAAATCAGTAAGAAAATGACCAACAGATATATGGGCAAGTGACTTGAACAAGGACTTCAAAAAAGAAGACTCTCCAAAGGGCAAATAACATAAAATGGTGCTCAACCTTAGTAACCATCAGGAACATGCAAATTATGCCCAAATGAAATGCCACTACACACCGATCAGAATGGCTAACGTTAAAAAGAGTGGTGATACCAAGTGTTGCCCAGGGTGTGGAGAACATGAAACTTTCATATACTGTTGGTGGGGATATAAAAAACATAAACTTTGGAAAACTGGCATTCTTTATAAAATGTGCACACACCTTATGACCAAGGAATTTTAATTATAAGTATTCTCTCAAAAGAAATGTCTTCCCATGCATACCAAGAGACACAGAATGTTCATGGCATCACTATTGGTTAATAGCCCCAATGTAGAAACAACCCAAACATCAATAATAGAACGGATATATTTGGTTCATTCATATAATGGAATATAGCAATGAATATGAACTACTTCTACAAACAATACAGATGAATCTCACATATATATAAAATAGACACTTAATCTCATTTATGTAAGATTGAAAACCAGGCAAAACTGGTCTATGGTTAGAAGCTGGGAGAGTGATTATATTGGGGAGGAGGGGCAGGATAGTTACTGAGAGGTTGCCTAAGAGGGTTTCTATGTAACCAGTAATACTCTATTTTCTGGGTGGTAGATACAGTGGTATGTTTATTTTTGATAGGTAGGTCATTTATTTCTGTAGTATGCTATATTTCAATTTTTTAAAAGAGTAGGCCTAAAAAGATTGGAACTATTTGTTTATGCTCCGTTGCCCCTCTCCATTAATTCAAATACTTCTTCTTTCAAGGTCCAGTTCCAATTCCGTATTTTACATGAAGCCCAACCACTCCAGGTAGAAGCAATTTATCTTTCTACATGGTTTTTACATCTTCTGGGAGGAAGTCTAACATAGTAGAAATAGTATGGGCTAAAGAGTTTGGCCTTTAATCTGTGAGGCAAAGTAGGAGAGTGAGAGTGATATGGTCATTTTTGTATCTGCCCATCATGAACTTGTTTAACCAATTTTACTTATTTTAAAAAATATTTACTTAACTGAGGGGGGAGGGGCAGAGGAAAAGGGAGAGAGAATCTCAAGCAGACTCCCCACTGAATGCAGAGCCCAACACAGGGCTCAATCCCATGACCCATGAGATCATGATGTGAGCTGAGACCAAGAGTCAGACGCTCAACCAACTGAGCCACCCAGGCACCCCACCAATTTAACTTACATTTCTTTGAATATGTGGGCAAATATAAAACTTTACATATACATATAAGTATATCATATGATAGACTGTTAAAATATTTGCTCCCAGTGAATCATGCCACCTTTGTTCATGCTTTTTTACAGTGTGCCTTTGCAGGAATAGATAATTTTGGGGGAAAAAAGTCCCTCTTCCTTTTTTACCTAGCTCACCAAAGTCTGTTGTAGCAAAAACTACTATTGTCTCTCAATGTCCTTTCTTCTCTTCTTCCCCCAGTTTTAGCTTTGGAAACTGCCACATAACTAAGGACTGTATCTCCTAGTCTCCCTTGAAAGTGTGGCCATATGACTACATTCTGACTGATGGGCTGTAAGTGGAAATGATGGCTGCAACTTCTATGGCATGTCCTTAAGAGGAAAAGGTAGACAGAACAAAAGGTATTTGTAGTTTAAAAAAATTTAACACAGGTTGCCAGGCTGCTTTGCAAGTAGGTTGAAAAAGTTCACCTTTCTACCAGCAATGTAAAACAATACCTTTCACCTGAATCCTCACTAGCAAGAGGTCATTTAAAATTTTGCCCATGGGCGCCTGGGTGGCTCAGTTGGTTAAGCGACTGCCTTCGGCTCAGGTCATGATCCCGGAGTCCCGGGATCGAGTCCCGCATTGGGCTCCCTGCTCAGCATGGAGTCTGCTTCTCCCTCTGACCCTCTTCCCTCTCGTGCTCTCTCTCTTTCTCTCTCTCTCAAATAAATAAATAAAATCTTTAAAAAAAAATAAAAAATAAAATTTTGCCCAGTCTGAGATGTTTCACCTCACTTATAACAGGAGGAATGCATAATAAGACTATACTAAGATTAAACATTTTCACTTTTCAGTCTCAAATCCAAAGGTTTGGTCACATACTCTAACGACAATGCTATATACATTCTCAACTGTTCTTTATACAACACCTACGGAGGGAAATTTGGCAGTATCATCCAAATTACACAAGAAATAAATGCTGGTGTGAATGCAGAGAAAAGGTAACCTTTATGCACTGTTGGTGGGAATATAGATAGATACAACCACTATGGCAAACAGTATGGAAGTTCCTCAAAAACTTAAAAATAGAACTATCATATGACCTAGCAATTACACTTCTGGGTATTTATTCAAAGAAAATGAAAATGCTCCAAAAAATATATGCACCCCCATGTTCACTGCAGCATTATTTACAATAGCCAAGATATGGAAACAACCTAAGTGCACATTGAAAGGTGAATGCATAAGGGAAATTAGTATATATGGAATAAATACATCATGGAAATAAAAGCCAAAGCATAAGGAATATAGTCAATGATATTGTAAAAGCACTGTATGGTGACAGATGGTAGCTACACTTGTAGTGAGCATAGCATAATGTACTAACTTGTCAAATAATTATGTTGTACACCTGAAATTCATGTAACATTGTGGATATCAACTATCCTCAAAAATAGTAAAAAAAAAAAAAGAAAGAAAAATACATGATTGAATTTTAGAGGGAAAAAAAGAAAGGAGATGTAGTATACATATACAATGAAGTATCGTTCAGCCATGAAAAAGAATGAAATCTCACTATCTGCAACATAGATGGACCTCAAGGGCATTATGTTACATGAACTAAGTAAGATTGATAAAGACAAATACCACATGATCTCACTTATATGTGGAATGTAAAAACAACCAACCAACCAGCCAAGCTCAGAGATAAGAGAACAGACTGGTGATTGCCAGAGGTAGGGTGGGCAAAATGAGTGAAGGGGGTCAAAAGGTACAAACTTTAAGTTACAAAATAAACAAGTCATGGGGATGGAATGTACAGCACAGTCACTCTAATTAATAATACTGTATTGCATATTTGAAAGTTGCTAAAGGGAGTAAATCTTAGAAAACTTAAAAGTTCTCATCACAAGAAAAAATATTCTGTAACTATGGTAATTAGACTTGTGGTGATCATTTTGCTGTATATACAAATATCAAATCATTATGCTTTACACATGAAACTAATATAAGATTTTATCAGTTATAACTCAATTAAAAAAAAAGAACACTATGACAGGAACAGCGAGACTGCAGAAGGGGAAAAGAAAGAAAGAAAAAGCTCTAGGAAGATACATGAGAAAATTGTAAAAGTAGTGGGATCGATGGCATTTGCATGGGAAATGGTGGATGGAATATACATGTGGGAAACTTCAACTCAAAACATAAATCTAGATCTATCTAGATACACACTCCCCCCCCACCATCTGAATGAATTACCTACTCAAAAAGTATTTGCCATAAAGTGAATTCCCTAGTTTCCTTTATGTGATTTTTGCCAAGTCAATTTACCTGCCTGATTCTTTCTTCAACTGTAAAACAGGGCTAAGATACACTTCACAGTACTTTGTGAGCACTTATATTAGATGTGTGTGTAGCTCAGTGCTGGTCACATAATAAGCATTTAATAAATGTTAAAGTAAGAAATGGTTTGTAAGTCTGTTAGGCCTAATTGGCATCTAATTATTATTTAAATTTGCATGTCCCTGATTTCTCCTGATTCTGAGCATCTTTTCACATTTGGATTTATTCTTTGCTGAGTTCATATTCTTTGCCCATCCATTTTTCTGTTGAATTACATGTTCCCTTAATGTGAATTTCTAAGAGCACTTTGTATATTATAGATATTAAACCTCCATATGAGTATTTTTCTAAATTTACTGCATATCTATTAACCTTAATTATAACTTTTTTATGCAGGCTATTTTTTATATATTGACAAATGTCTATCTTTTTTGAGAAGAATGTGTATTCTGCTGTTTTGGGGTGAAGTATTCTATAAATGTCAATTAGATCCAGTTGACTGATGGTAATACAAAGTTCAACTATATCCTCACTGATTTTCTGCCTGCTAGATCACTCAATTACTGAAAGAAGGTTGTTGAAATCTCCAACCATAATAGTGGATTTGTCTATTTCTCTTTGTAGTTCTATCCATTTTTACCTTAGCTTTTTTTAATGTTCTGTTGTTAGATGTACCATTAAAGGTTGTATCTTTTTAGAGAATTGACACCTTTATCATTATGTAATGCTCCTCTCTATCCCTGATAATTTTCCTTGTTCTGAAGTCTGTTTTGCCTGAAGATAGCAACTATATAGCTTTCTTTTGATTAGTATTAGCTAGGCAGGTATTTCTTCATTCTTTTACTGTTAACCTGTGTCTTTACATTTAAAGTTGGTTTCTTATGTATGATTCCTGAGAAAATGGAGCATTAGTAAGGGCTGTGGGCTTCTTCCCTCCAAATCAACCCTGGGTAACTACAGAAATAAGGAAGCAAGGGCTTGAAGAATAAGATAAAAAACTGAGAAAACCCTAATAAGGGTTAGGAGTAAGTTTTTACATTTTGTTCCTGGCACTTGCCTCCACTGCTTTGAGACAGTCAGTGCCAGACAACTGATAGTTCCAGATACCATTAGCAAGAGCTTCCCAGTATAGAATAATACAAAGGGTCTGTTGAAGGGAGTTGCTGATGAAAAAGAGTGTGGGGCCCGTCAGATACTCTAGATTACTGAGACATTCACTCCCCTATTCTTCCCCCAAACCTTTAGGGTTTTGGTTGATTATAAGGGCCTTCTCCTAGGCAACAGAGATAGAGCTCTCTGCTCTCTAATCTTTAAACTTGTGGGAAGGGATAAAAACTAGGGTCTGCCCTTTTTCTCTTCCTCCATATCTGTGATCAGAAAGGGTAGTAGGAGAGGGGCACCTGGGTGGCTCAGTCAGTTAAGCGTCTGCTTTCAGCTCAGGTCATGATCTCAGAGTCCTGGGATGGAGCCCCACATCAGGCTCCCTGCTTCTCCCTCCCCACTGATCCTTGCTCGTGCTCTCTCTAGGGTGCTCTCTCAAATAAATGCAATCTTTAAAAAAAAAAAAGTGTAGTAGAGAACATAAGCTTGTGAACCAATTATCTACACACCTGAGGAGTATGATCACTATGTAACACAACAAATTACATAACATATACCAACTGAGGCAGAATTATAGGCATATATTTAATTTAAAAAATGTTTTAAGAGGGGCGCCTGGGTGGCTCAGTCGTTAAGCGTCTGCCTTCGGCTCAGGTCATGATCCCAGGGTCCTGGGGTCGAGCCCCGCATCGGGCTCCCTGCTCCGCGGGACGCCTGCTTCTCCCTCTCCCACTCCCCCTGCTTGTGTTCCCTCTCGCTGTTTCTCTCTGTTAAATAAATAAATAAAATCTTTAAAAAAAAGTTTTAAGAATTTAAAAAAACAATTCAATTAATCATCCAACAAAATTTTACTGAGCACCTACTAGTGTCAGGCACTGAGGATTCATCAGTGAGCAAGACAGACAAAAATCTTTATTCTTGTGTATTTTATTTTCTAGTGGTAGGAAATGGCACATCAAACAACTTATCTAACTAAGGAATAAGCCATTTTAGGAAGTAATATTTGCTACAAAAATAAAGTAGGATAACGCCGATTGGGATTGCTGAAAAGGGTCACGATTTTAAAATGAAACTAAGCCTAAAATACGAATCAAGAGGATGCTGAGTGGGAAGTTAGTAATATATAAAAAAGGAACAAGAAATAATTAAAAAGCCATGGGAGAATATTAGGTATGGAAATAGGGGCTTAAAGAATATCACAGATAAAATAAAATTTAAAAAAGATCATAGATGGATAAATAGCAGGGTTGATCAGATCTTATGATGCTTTTGAGGTACAGAATATTTTTATGTAGCTAAAATCTCTAGATTTTTTTCCCTTGTGGTTCCTAGGGCTTTCATGTTTGAAAAACATGACATTTAAAATATTTTAAATTACAAAATAATATTTGTACATGGTAAGACATTCACACAAAATAGAAGTAGAAAGTAAAAGACATCAACACCCCTCCCGTTATCCTTTACATAGAGGTAGTCATTTTTCTATGTATCCTTCCAGAAATTTTCTATGTATAATCAAATATGTATATATACATGGTTTAAAAAATTTATAAATAGAATACATATTTTCTGCAGCCTGCTTTTTCTTTTCCCACATTTGGATCTACTCCAGAGATTGAGGTTTTAAATGACAGTAAGAATTTCTTTTAGGAGGTAGAATTATAGAGATAATAAAAAGATCAGTGGGTAAAAAAAAAACAAAAGAGAGAGATCGGTGGTTGCCAGGGATTGGGGGAGAGTAGGGATGAACAACGGAGAACACAGGGCATTTTTAGGGCAGTGAAACTATTCTGTATGATCCTATAATGTTGGATACATGACATTATGCATTTGTCAAAACCTACAGAACTGTACAAAACAGAGTGAACCTTAATGTAAGGTATGTATGGACTTTAGTTAATACTAATGTATCAATATTGGTTTATCAATGGTAACAAATATACCACACTAATACAAGATATTAATAATAGGAGGAAATGTATGTGTGTGTGTGTGTGTGTGTGTGTGTGTGATGTGGGAATTCTGTATTTTCTGCCCAATTTTTCTGTAAACATAGAACTGCTCAAAAAAAAACCTATTAAATTTCATTTAGAAAAACTATTTTGTAAACTATTTTTGTAAAGCCTTGTATAAGATATTTTAGAGTTGGAGGCTAGCGGAGGCTAGAGGTCAAATATTAGGCGGGTTGTTGCTATGGTCCAAGCATAAACTGATTAGTTCTAAGGTGGCAAATTAAATTACTTTGAAAAGATTTGCTAATACTGCACCTTATAAGTCTTAAGTGGAATTTACTGTGTTCTTTTGTTTTAGTAGGCTCCACGCCCAGCATAGAGCCCAACATGGGGCTTGAACTCACGACCCTCAGATCAAAACTTGAGCTGAGATCAAGAGTCAGATGCTTAACTGACTGAGCCACCCAGGAGCCCCAGAAGTCTTAAGTGGAATTTAAAGTTTGTGATTTAAAGAAGTAATCTGTCAAAAATATTATGTTAATCAGGAGTAGCAAAAAAACCCCAATATGCTTTTTTTTCTTTTTAAAGATTTTATTTATTTGAGAGAGAAGAGCACACAGAGCACAGGAGCGGGGCGGGGGGGGCAGAGAGCGGGAGAAGGAGAGTCCCCGCTGAGCAGGAAGCTCTATATGGGGACCGATCCCAGGACCCTGGGATCATGACCTGAGCCGAAGGCAGATGCTTAATTAACCGATTGAGCCACCCAGGCATTCCCTCCACCCCCACAAAAAAAACCCAATATGCTTAAGAATTATAAGAACAAAAAGGAAATATGGCTGAAAAGATGTGAATAGCCATAACTGACATGCTGCATATTTTTTAAGTTAACAGGACATGGAGGAGTCAGGAAATAATTCATCTACTACACTTGGTATTGCTTATATTCTTAAACCATTTATTTCCAGGTTTTTATAACCTAGATATGTCTTTAGCAAATCAGTCATTAACAAGATATTACACTGGGTGCTTTTAATCTAAATAGCATGATTCCATACAAAATTCAGCCATCTCGGATTTATTCTGTGCACAACAGTATTATCACAAAGCATTAGTTTCCTGTTTTCTTTACTGCCTAATTCATCACACTTAGAGTAAGCTAGTTCCATAAACTGATGTAAATAAGAATCTGTTCTATTATTTTAATGATCACATATCAAGATTACAGTAAATATGGAATTTTTACGGCAAAAAAGGTGGCTTCCAAAAGAGAAAAATGTCAAAGGTCTACAGAATCAAGCTTTTTATTATGTATGCATATATCTATGTTTGTATTTACTTCTTAACTGTAATCTTTTTCTAGTCAATGACTGCAAAGTGGTATCTCAATAAAGTCCCTTACCATGGTTTGATTCACAACTTTTCAACTTTATAATGATGCAAAAGCAATGTGCATTCAGCAGAAACCATACTTCCAATTTTGATTTAGGATTTTCTTCTGGGCTAGTGATATGTGATAATGAAAGCACGAAATCACCAGCATCAACAACCAATACATGTATAGCTATTCTGCACCAATACAACTATTCTGTTTTCACCTTCAATACAGTATTCAATAAATTAGGTGAGATATTTGTTATAAACTAGGCTTTGTTTTAGATGATCTTGCCCAACTATAGGCTAATACAAGTGTTCTAAGCACGTTTAAGGTAGGCTAGACTAAGCTATGATGTTCTTTAGGTTAGGTGTATTAAATGCGTTTGCTACTTAACAATATTTTCCACTTCTGATGGGTTTGTTGTGGCATAACCCCACCATAAAGTGAGCAAGAACTTTACACACTCATAGAATTATAAGTAGAAAGGCTTTTTCAAGGCTCACTCTGTTCCACCACATGCCTCTAGGAATTTCCGATTAGGCAATTCTATATACTGCTTGTTTTTAGTACCAGGAAGTATTATGGAAGATGATTTTAAAAGTTTTACCATATGTTTTTAATTTACCAATGCCACTTTTGTTTCTCTAATTTTGCTTTTATTCCCAGTTTGCTACATTTCCCCTTAGAACTGTGGGTAGCGCAAGCAGTTAAAAACGTGGTTCCTCATGAAGAAAGGGGAAGTATAATGCGACACCAAACACCAAAATCAAAATACTCTTTTTAATAAGTTTTGTTTATCCCTTTAAAAATGTTTGAATAAACTGATAAGTTTAAGAAAAAATCTTTTTAAAAATTTGCTTAGTTTCTGATGTAATAATCATTCATTTAACCCCAACCTACAGCCCAGAAGGGTAAACCTGCAAATAATTTGTTCAGACATAACAGGCATATCTAAGAGATATTGTGGGTTCAGTTCCAAACCACCAGAATAAAGCAGATCTCTCAATAAAGCGAGTCAAATAAATTTTTTGGTTTCCCAGTGCATATAAAAGTTATGTTTACACTATACTATAGTCTAAACGTGCAATAGCATTAAGTCAAAAGAACAATGTACAAGCCTTAATTAAAAATCCTTTATTACTAAAAATGCTAAACATCATCTGAGCTTTCAGTGAGTCATAATCACTGATTACAGATCACCAAGACAAATAATAATAAAGTCTGAAATATTATAAGAATTACCAAAATGTGACAGACACACAAAAGGAGCAAATGCTGTTGGAAAAAATGGTGCGGATAGACTTAACTCTGTGCAGGGTTGCCACAAACCTTCAGTTTGTAAAAAATGCATTATCTGTGAAATGCAATAAAGTGAAGCCCAATAAAAAGCTAGGCTTGTGTTAGGTGTTCCGGTAATTCCATCTTAACTGTTCCATTCCATCAACCTGCAATTCCTTTATCTCTCTCTTATTTTGGGTTTCATATTTCCTTACATGCGCTATTTTTTCTTGATTTAATCCTCATTTAGGTGACACACATTCTCCATTAGCTTCTTGGGAAAGGATGTAGGAAGTGTGTATTTTCTGAGACCTTTTGGGTTTGAAAGTAACTTTATTCTAGCCTCATAATCAGGTTGGCCTATATAGAATTCTGTATTAGAATTAATTTTCCCTCAGAATTTTGAAGCACTGCTCTATTATCCTTTTGTTTCCAGAGTTGCTACTGAGAAGTCCAATACATTTACCTTTGTGTGCATCATACGAAACCTGTTTTGTTCTCTCTACGAACCTGTACAATCTACTCTTTGTCTCTCTACTTGCTATCTTTGTAGAGTGTAGTAAGGGAAGAAGGAGATACACAGAAGTCCAGAAATCCGCATGGGGTTCCCTTAAGCATTTTATATTTCCAGCAATCTTAATAAGACCCCCAAGAGTCACATGTGATTTGCACTGACACACTGCACTATCATCACACTAGCCACTCAGCCCTACAGCAGCCACTGTAAAAAACCAAGTGCAGCTAAAATAAACAAGATGTGCTAACAGTGATATAAAAACATAATTATGACAGTGACAGAAGATAACACAACTGTGCATGTGTATGTGTCAGGTGGGTTTAGTTGCTTTCTATGTATTAATCCACTGAATTAGTATATGCAATACAATCTTAAGAGGTAGGTATTATTTATATTCTTACAGATCACGTAATTTATTTTGGCAGAGCCAGAATTCTAGTCTAAACAGCCTAGCTCCAAAGTCCATGGTCTTAACTGTTACGTTATACTACCTTCTAGTAGTAGGTGGTAGTAGTTTTTTGTTGTTCGTTATATTATAGCTTTTAAATATCTTTTCTTGACAAAATAAAAAGTTGGCAAACCTATGTTGATTATATCAATTAAAAAACTTATCGGTGAAATCTAAAAGCCTGGAGATCACCAGTTTGTGGGGCCAGTAGAGAGCAAGAAAAATGAAAATTTGAGAAGATAACTGATGAAGCAAGGTCTTGGAGGATGAGCTCTAGAACATGGGATGCAGAAGCCTTGGCGAGTAGGGCAGACGCTAATTATATGAGAAATTACAGCCACGTTTAGAGATGCTGGTGAGGGGAGCTTATCTGTTAACTAAAATTCAGGGTCATCGAAGCTCAAAATAAGCCTGGTAGTGACAACTAGAAGGCTTAATAAATAATGTAAAATAGTGAAGATTTGAAGGAATGATAAAAGTAAATAAATCCAGGAATGGGCTGACAGACTAGAAAAAGATGGTTTCAACACTAAATATCTTGATAAAGTCAAATAAGTTCAATAGGAGTAAGGGAGTGGAAGGTGTATAAAGAGATATACAAGGTTGTGGTCAGAAGGTGGTATTTCTGAATTTAAGATCTCAAAGCCAGAGTAAAGGCTCATTCATTGGATGATGATGATGATGATACAGATGACAGTAACCATTCATTAAGCACATGAAAACTATTAATTATATCTAGTCATAACAACCATTAATATCAGCATATTAGAGAAACTGAGGCTCTAACAAATTTTCAATAAAACTCAATTTTAAGTTTTTGCAATGGATCTTAACAAGATAACTCTAAAATTCATATAGTTATCTATAACTGGCATTTCCAAGATAATTTTGAAGAAAATATGTGGATATTAACTGTTGTTAATATCCTCCTGGGCATTAACTTACTATAAAGCTGTAGCAATTTTAATAGTGTGTTAATGTCACAAAAGTCCTACAAATCGACTGATGGAAAAGAATAAACTACCCACAGATGTGTGGGAACCTGCTTTGAAATCGGTGACATTTAAGTTAAACTATTCAATAAATGCTTCTAGAACAATTGTACGTATATAAATAAAACAAAATAAAATTAGATCTCTATCTCATGCACAAGAATAAGTTGATTAAAAACCTAAATGTGAAGAATAAGAGCTTTAAACTTTTAGTAAAAAGACAGATAAAAATCTTTATTTGAGGTAGGAAAGGATTTCTTTAGATACCCAGAGTACAAAATATAATGGAAAAGATAAATCTGACTACATTAAAACTAAATTTCAGTATTAGAAAAGACACCATAAACAAAGGTCAAAGAAAAGGCTTAGACTGGAAGAAAATAGGCAACCAATATAACCAACAAGGTATTATTTTCCAGAAAATATAAATCAACGAAAAAGATGAGCAAAGCATTAGCAAAATGTGTAAAGATACATGGAGATGTCCAGGAGCATTTGGGATTTACAGTACAAGAGAACTCGGGGGCGCCTGGGTGGCTCAGTCATTAAGTGTCTGCCTTCGCCTCAGGTCATGGTCTCAAGGTCCTGGGATTGAGCCCCACATCATGCTCTCTGCTCCGCGGGAAGCCTGCTTCTCCCTCTCCCACGCCCCCTGCTTGTGTTCCCTCTCTCGCTGTCAAATAAAATCTTTAAAAAAAAGAGACAAATCTGGGCTGGAGAGATCTGGGCTACATCACCTTATTGATCACATTTGAATTCATGGGACTAAATGAGCTTATAGAAGGAAACTAGTTAAGAAATTAGAGACTTGGGTCTAGCTAGGACAGTTGTAGGCAGAGGATTTACTGATCCTCATTCAAATTCTTAACACTAATAACTCCTTCAGCTTTATTCACATATTATTTTGTCTGGCCTTTTCTAACCATAAAATACCTTTATGTCTTTATTTTTTTAAAGATTTTATTTGACAGAGCGAGAGCAGGAACACAAGCAGGGGGAGTGGGAGAGGGAGAAGCAGGCTTCCCGCTGAGTAAGGAGCCGAATATGGGGCTCGATCCCAGGACTCTGAGATCATGACCTGAGCCAAAGGCGGACGCTTCACAACTGAGCCACCCAGGCGCTCCTTTATGTCTTTTAAAGATGGCATCTAAATACAAAAAATAAACACTAATAAAACCAGATTTTGTAGGACACCATGTCAGAAAGTGGTTAGATAAGCCTGTCACTTCTGTGTAGGATATTATTTTCAGCCCCTCTGTTTCATGTACTGCCAAGAAGGCAGGGCTGTGGAAATGAAATGCAAAATTAAAAAATATGAATGAAACAAGATTTAAATTTTAAAGTAAAAGGAATCAAAGAAAATATTCCCTAAAATACACAAAAAGAATTTTATTGGGGGGGTTAGGAAACTATCACCTTTTATACATTAATGTAGTTCGTGTAATGCATCTTCTCTAAATTTTAAGATATGAGAGAAAGAAGAAAGAAACAAAGAGGAAGAAAGATAAAAGATAAGACAGATATGTGGATAACCCACGCACTACATTTCTTCTACCTGGAAATAGCAAACCAGCTATCCACATAAACTGCTCAGGAAAGCCATTCACAAAAGAACTACATGCTGTAGAATTCCTTTTATATGAAGCCCACGAACATGCAAAGCAAGACAGAATAGTAGTGGTGGTGGTTGTAGGGGGACATGGTTGGAAGGGGCACAAAGAAGCTCTCTCGGGTATTGGATATATTCTATATATATTGATCACATCAAATTGTACCTTTGGCTCTCGAACATTTTACTATGCTGTATCTCTTAACTGAAGTATTTATTTTTTAATTTCTTTAAAGAAAAACCTTAGAAGCCTAAAAATCTCACTCAACACAGCTCGTTTTGCCCTTGTCAAGGCTACAAAGCCTCTAAGAAACAAATATTTAGGGGCTAACGCCAAGCCTTTCTTCCCCTAATTTGCCTCACTCCCAACCCACTCGTAGGTCAATCATCTCCCCAAGGGTACTTCTACATCTGATCACAGAGATTAAAGATAACCTGTAAAAGAACAATCCAGAGGACAAAGATACCTGAGAATATCATATTCATAATAAACAAGCTTCAGGGTCCTTCTTTCACCAAACCAAAAGTAAGCTCCCAAAAGGAAATTTAAAAGAAACCCTACTGTAAACAACCTTTTGATCATCACCTTGTATATAACCTTCTATATTGCTCTGGTTCATGACCTGTATCTAAACATCTTCATTGAATTTCCATTGTATTTTGAACAGGGTAAAATGATAGAAAATTGGTTTATCTAGATTTCAGCTAACTCTCTTACTGACGGTTATCTTTTTTTAGTGAAAAACCATCACATATTAAAAGAGTCCAGAGAAGGACTTTAAAAAAATGTCTTCCCTTTCTCACTTTAAAATGAAAATATCCAGGGAAAAATAAAGAGAAAACGTATTTATTACAACTGGCTGTTATATTAAGTCGCACAAAATGAAATACTGCACCATGAGCAGTTCGTTGGTATTGCAGGTTATTGGTCAGGTGGAGTTCAGAACGGTAAGGTAAGGAGGCACCGCATTAAGATAGCACACCACATACACAACATGCAATCAGCAAGCGCATTACTTCGGATATTTCAGTTCAGTAAAAAGAGGAAACAAAGTCATGTCAAGGAAAGTGCTGCAAGGAAGTGAAGCTGTCTCCTTTCTTCATTTTTTAAAAAAAATTATTAATAAACAATTAAATTTAAAGATCTTCACGGATACTTTAGCTTGTAGCAGAAATCCTACAACATAAAAGTCACTTGAAAGGTTTGTATTCTTTTACCACTTTCCTAGTTTTAGTTAACTGAAAAAAGAAAAAAGATCTGCAGAAGGAACTGAAAGTATCTAAAGGACTATCACAGGTCATATCTAAGGAGCAAAAAAAAAAACCAACAAAACACTCAGGGTTGCACAAAACTACCGAGTAGCTAGCTTTGAGTAGTTAGTCGTTTAGGTATTTTCACTTCTTTTTTAAAAAACCTGGCTTGTAGGGGTGAGGGAACGGAGTTAGGCACCGCCGAGTAAATGCGGAGGGTGCTCTTGGTGAATATGCAATCCTAGGGCCATGGCACCCGACCGGTTCCGGGAAGAAGGGGCCGGGACGAGAGGGGCTGAAGAAAAAAGCGACGCCAGGAGAAACTCACTTTTGAAAGGCACTTTCCGGTTACAAAGCACTCTCACATGCTTTATCTCATCGGACACTGTATCCTTTCTGTTGGCCTCGAGCGTCTACGGATGTAAAGGGCCCAACATGAACGTAGGCCCTCTTCAAAACCGAGATCCACGGAAGGCCTCCTTCCTCATCCATTCCCGCTGCTCCGCATCTCGCGGCCGCGCGCACCCCCTCGGCGTCCGCGGGGCGCGCACGTCACTCGCCCGCTGCCAATCGGAGCCCAGCAGGTCAACCTCTCCTCCGGGGGCACCCAGCACCGCCCCCTCCAGCCCGCCGCGGGACCCAGGCCGCGACGCCCGCTGGCCGCTTCCGCTCTCGGCGCAGGCGCGAGAGCTCGGCCGGAGAACGGCGCGGGCTGGGAGAGGAGTGGACGCTGCTGGCAAGGATGGTCCTGGAGAGCGTGGCCCGCATCGTGAAGGTGCAGCTCCCGGCGTATCTAAAGCGGCTTCCTGTCCCCGAGAGCGTTACCGGGTTTGCCCGGCTCACAGGTAATCCCCGCCTTCGGCCAGTCCCCATGCTTGCAAGTTGCCCAAGGTGGGAGTTGGGGGGTGGTCTAAACCTCCCCGGGCCAAGGGGTGGGGCGGGGCTTAGCGTGTGGCGCGTTACCCCGTGACCCTGTGCGCAGAGGGTGGGGGCGCGCGCCGGCGCAGCCGCCGTGGGAGCGCAAGTGATTCCTCCTCTCGTCCTTGTCCTAATGGCTCTTCCGTGTCCTTTCGTGATGGGAGACCAGGTTTTTGTAGAGAAAGTGCTGAGTTGGTAGCGGGCCTATATCTTTCATCTCTCATCGGTCGCTGCAGTGTGCTTGTTTATCTTAAAGTAGGATAAGTCATCGTTATCTAAGGCTCTGTGAATCAGGCATTCCCAGCTCTCAGCGGGATTCTAACCCACAGCGTGTGAGTGTTTGGGGGTGGGGGGGCGGGAGAGAAACACAGTCATACACGCAATATGTGTATGGCAATTTTATTCGGTAGCAAAATTAGAGACTAACCTCCACTCCCATAGGGAAGCCTTGAGCTACCCCGGGGGCATTTGAGGTCAACTCCATTACTGTGGGCCTGGAGGTAGTTAAGGTAACTTGAGTTGAGGAAAGATAAGTTAGCCAGAAGGTGTTCAAAGGCTAGTACGATGGACCAAATGTTAGATAAGGAAATTTAATGAATATATGTAGCATTCTGTTTTTAAGATCCCTTCTTAAAAAAAAAGAACCCACAACTCAGGATTTTACATCTAAAGGACGAAAATTTCCATAATGCAGTCAACACTTGGAAGAATTTGTAGGGTTTTGGGTGTTACAGTGTAAGCGGGATATTTGTCAATCAGACTGAGACTAGGATGGTGAGGGGGGAAGAAAACCATATTGATTCGGCAAACTTTGCACGCATAGGTCCTGAATGTCAGGGAATGAAACATGAATTACGATAATTTTGAGATAAATAGGGTTGCTTAGCCTGGAGCATTCTGGAGTTCTATGGTAGCTGACATGAAACAGCATTTGGAAGGCTTACTGGTGGAAGAAGAATAGATTTATTCTGTGTGGACCAAAAGACAGAACTAGGACCAAATTAGTGAAAATTATTTGGACATAGAGTTCAGCCCCAACACACAGAAGGCTTCTGTTTGGTTGTTTTTTTGTTTTTTAAGATAATACTATCCCTAAAGAAGGGATAGTATTTAAAAAGAAAAAAAAAAAGGCAGAGTCGGGTAGTAGACAGATTTAGATGAGGTAAATTAGATGACATTCCAAACCTAGAGATTCTTTGAATTATGGCTTAGTAGGAAGCATGTAATTGAATAGAAAGCATGGTAATTGAATAATTAACATTAAAAGAAACATCTAAACATCATAATCAGCATAAAAGTAACATAAAATGAGAAAAAATGTTTCAAGTATTTAGAAACATCAAAGTCTTCTTTTGATCCTATTATTCTGATAGATTTTCTGCCGTTCTACAAAATTTTGACTTTTTTTCCCTTTATCATTGCTTTTACTTTAGTACTTTCCATATTTTAATATATTCCTTATCTTTTTCTAACAACTATATAATCCTGTTTTAGACTAACATCACGGTAGGCCTAACCATTCCCCTGCAGCTGGAAATTTGGAATGTTTGTGCATATATAGATTTTATTCATAATGTTCAGTGGTTAAGTAGCCCTATACCAGTTGTTAGGGGTTTCTTTTTCTCCTTTAAATTATACCTTTGAACGTACTCACCAAAATGGTAATACCAGGTCAGAAGAATATGATTGTTTTGTGACATTATTTCCCACTTGTCAACTTATATTAATAATTTGCCCAAATTAACTGCCAAGTTTTTAACGGGAAAGAAAGAAGTCCCCTTACTCCTACCCCAGTCCAGTATAACCTGAATTTTGTGTGTTGATTCCAATGGTGGCTGGTTTTATATTAGTTTCAATTTTCTGTAAATAGAGTGTGGTTGGAACAGATAGAAAGTATATAATTTGAGTGGCTAGATTTTAGAAGCATATTTTGTTTTTTTTTCTTGAAAATCTCCACTGTCAACAAATATTTAATTCCTGTTAAAGGCATTAAGGAACCTCAGCCTACACCTTTTCTCCCTTAAATCAGTAACAGAGTAACTTCCTCTTAAAGTGAGGACTGATGCTCAGAAATAGTGACAGCTCTGATAAATATCTTAAAAACATGCACCTAAGTTCCATTACAATGTGTCTGTATTTTAGTTCTCATTGTATTGCTTATTAGGAAACATGTTTGTAATAACTGCTTTATGAACAAATGAGGTAGTCTCTTTCATACTGGACAAGGACAATATAACAGTTGCAGAATTTGTTTTGGAGCACCATGGAATAAAATTCTCACTGACCAATTTCCACTCTTGAGTCTTCCCTTCAGAATAGATTGTAATAGCTAACTACATTTATCTGTCTTGATTGAGCTACTTATAGAATCCATACTTAGACTTTTGTTGAAATAACCTAGAAGATCACTTTTCAGCAAATGTTTAAAATGTCTAGGAAACCAAAAGTGTTTTCATTTTCTATCTGAAAATTAGAACAAATTTACCGCTTACATTATTGCCTGTTTTTTCTTCCCTATTTTCATCTAGTGGTTTTTTTTTAAAGCAGTTGGTTCTCTCATGATGACTCTGCATTCTTAGTAAACACTTGGAGATCCTTAATCACCATACAGTATTTACAGACAGTCCTTATCTATCAGAAACAACTTACCTATTTTTGTTTAGGTCACATGTTTAACAGTGAGTCTCTTTTAAGATAAATTTGTATAATTCCGCCCTTTGGAAGTGTAGTCTATTCTAATACTTTGACCTTTAAAAAAGCTTTCCTTGTTTAAAATAGAACAAAATCTTCCTATTCAAAAGTCATGAGCAGTTTACTTCTAGATTTAAAAGCTTGCTATGAAACTTTGAATATAGTAGCTCTTCCCTCCTTGACCCTGTTTGCTTCTTTGAAACTTAACGGTTTTGCTCCTAAAGATAAAGCAGTGAATCCCAAGACAGTATCTTTTCCAGAGTAGCACAAACATGTCAGAGCTGACAGCTTTAAAGGCATTAGCTCTGTTTATCCAGAAAGGGCCGATTTTGAACGAATAATTTGGAAGTGGAAAAGGGTTGAAAACCTATGTCCATAAGAAGACTTCTACAAGCATGTTTATAGCAGCCTTATTTTTAATAGCCCCAAACTGGAAGCAACCAAAATATCTATCAACAGGAGAGTGGATAAACAAATTATGGTATATTCAGAGTGGAATACTGGTTAGCAATAAAGGGATGAATTACGGATCCACTGGATGAATCTCAAAAACTTTATGTTGAGTGAAAAAGCTTTGGTTGTAGACATCAGTGGTGGGAAGATAGACTAGAAAGGGATAGGAGAATACTTTCTTGGGTGATGGAGTATTTTGCATGTTTTTACATTTTCAGTGGAGGCTACTGGGGTATATTTGTCACAGCTCAGAGCTAAACACCTAAGATTTGTTTTATTTTATTGTATGTAAAATGTACCACAATTTTTTTTTAAGAAATGGAACAAAAAGTGAGTTTTCTCAGTAGAGATATATAAGAAATTATTAAGTTCAAACTAGAAAGTTGCATTTATTAATATGTAAATAGAGATTATTTCTAAAACATCAAAGAATTTTATCTTAAAAAGCTGTTTTTGAGAATTTGGGAAAATAGTTACATAGTTCCTGTAGGACTATAAAAGCTTTTTCCCTCTTCCTAGTTAGACCAACTCTACTTAAGTCAGTGTAATTAAAGAATTAAAGATTATACTAGCCTTTGTGGAGAACAATTTCGGTCTCATTAAAACATTTTCTGCCATCTAACTACTTTGCAGTGTAAAATTTCTCAAGTCATCAGGTATTTATTAAGTACTTGGTCAAGGAAGTGTTCTAGATACCAAAACACTGTTCTACTCATAATAGTGAATGGAAAAAAGGTCTTTAAATTGATCATTAATTTCATTTTATTGGCCTTTGGTCCTGAACAGTCTGTATTAGATTTTAAGTGGTAATAGTAAAACCGTCCCTTGAAAATATTTTACTTTCCTCTTTTTACAATTCAGAAATAGAAATCATTTCTGTGTCTTACCTACCAAGAAAATATGTTACTAAATTTATCAGCAACGATGTTCCCAACATTATTTTAATAGTATCAATAT
Organism: Eumetopias jubatus; assembly: GCF_037043125.1. NCBI lineage: Eukaryota > Metazoa > Chordata > Mammalia > Carnivora > Otariidae > Eumetopias > Eumetopias jubatus. Next base: position 118,428,336 of record NW_028274808.1, on the reverse strand, counting down.
ATGCCACCTTTTGAGAAGGCAAAAGTCTGACCTAGTTTCTTAGAATATAATTCCTCATTGAGATCTGTGTGTGTCTGTGCTTTTACAAATGATAAAAACATACTATTTGTTTATATATCTTGGTCAGGAATAGGGTGTGATAGGTAGCCTGTCTTTATAAAAGTTTGAATCTCTCCTGTCTTAAACTGAATTCTATTTCTCTGAGGAGATACTTTCTTTTAACAGTGTCTAACTTTCAGGAAATTCACCTTAAAACTGCTTGCTACTCATGTTGCTTTGAAATGTTCTTTTCTGTGTAGATTTTGTTTCTCTGATGGTACCGGTTGTTTCACTCTACCTTCTTAGTCTGTTGTTTATCTTAATAGTGGGAAGTAGAATATTACAAAACACATTTAGAACTCCTCTTGGTATTTTAGTATTAGTGTGGTCTGGTTTTTCTTTTTTTAACTTAGAAACAGGTGTTTTAAAAAAATTGGAAACAGGAAAATTTCACTGGTAGAGGAAGAAGGTCTTAAGTAAAAAAAAAATTTTTTTTTGAAATAAAGGAAAAATTTTAAGGAAATTTAAGCCTTTTACATTCAAATGAGTAAGCAAAATGTTGCCTAAATGGGTACCTTTTTAGTGGATTGAATGTTGAGGTCAGCCAGTTCCATGTACTTGACTTAATTATAGCCAAAAATACCTACACCCCACGCTCTCCAGCCCTTGATCTCTCACACTGTTATCTTCTACTCCTGGCTTGTCTAGTTCATAATTTTTCATGGACACACCTCCCTGCCTTAAATGAAACAGAGCTCTCCCTGAGGGAGTCACTTCCCCTGCCTGTAGCTCTGTCAGTGGTTATCTTTTCTTTCTCTATCTTTCCTTGTCTTTCTGGGATGAGGGGGCAGAGAGAGTTGGTATCTTTTAGTCTCTGCAGAGCAGCTTCCACACTGGACTATTACACTGTTTGAAAGAAAGCTATGACTTGTGCCGTCCACCAGTATCCCTCTGCAGAGCAGCTTCCACACTGGACTATTACACTGTTTGAAAGAAAGCTATGACTTGTGCCGTCCACCAGTATCCCTAATTTTTTGCTGGTAACTATTGACCTTTAGTTTCTCCCTTATATTCTTTAAGGATGTCAACACCTCATCTTTTCCCCTTTCTTCTACAACACTACACTGGTCTTTTCCTGCTTAAAATTGCTCTTCTTATGTTCTGTTTTGTTTTTAAATTAGAGACCAGTATCTCCATCCATCCAGACAATGAAACCAGAAATCTGGGAATCATGAAGGAGCCTCACTTCCTCTATATTTGATCACTCACCCAATCCTATTGATTTTACTTCCTGAGTTCGTGGTTCTTAAGTTTCAAGGCGAGTGCAGATTGATCACAGACCTACTCAGTGTTCCCAGTGAAAGCATCAGACTATCTCCTCAAAAAATGCATGCACACATACACTGTTCAGGCAGTTTTAGGGAATCCATGCGTTGTCCTCTTTACTTTAATGGCCACTGCCTAGTATAAGTTTGCATGATTTTGGGGGGGATTATTTCAGTGATTTCTAACATTGTCTGCACACTACCAGCCCTCTCTGCTCCGACCTCTGTCTCTCCACCAGTCCATCTTCTGTCTGATAGCATAATTCCATCTGATTTCATAAATGAATAGCTTTCCATTGACATTAATATTCAGAGATATCAATGGTTCCCTTTTATGTACAGAGTAGATTATTACCTACCTGTTGATTTTTTTTATTTTAAGATTTTATTTATTCATTTGACATGGAATGAGAGAGAGAGCACAAGCAGGGGGAGCTGCAGGCAGAAGGAGAGGAAAAAGCAGGCTCCATCCCAGGACCTGGGATCATGACCTGAGCCCAAGGCAGACGCTTAAGCGACTGAGCCACCTGGGCGCGCCCCACCCCCCCTCGTTGAATTTTATCATCTGGCACCTGATCACCTCTACAGTCCCTTTCCTACTTCATCATATTCCAGCAGTATTGCGGTGCTTACTTTTCATGCACCTCCTATCTCTGTGCCTCTACCTTTGCTGTTTCTTCTGTGTGAAATGTAGCCCCTCCTCCCATAAGCCTGTGGACTCCTATACTCTTACTCATCTTTCAGAAACCTGGTTAGGTGCCAGATCCTCTCTGTAAAGTCTGCTCATCCCTACAGAGTTAATCATGTCTTCTGTACTGCTTATTTATAATTGCACATACTATACAGTACTGTAATCCTTTTTTATAGATCTGTATTCCTTACTAGATGAAAAGCTTCTTTGGGGTAGGGACTGTGTCTTGTAATTTTTGTATCTTCACCTGTCATATCACCTAATCTGTGAGGTTTTATATTTCTTGAGGGTGCTTAAAGTTTTTTTCTTAAATATTTTAAAAAGAATTTTTGTCCATTAACTTACACTGTTATCATTCATAAGCCTTGAACAAAGGCAAACAAGTGCATACCTAATGGCAGTTACCTTAAATACCAGTTTAATGGAGTACAGACTCAATTCAGTTAAAATTCATTGAAGTCTTGGCTTGTATAAGTCTCTGTTAGAGGACAGAGAGTGGGTGAGGAGACCAGTATTTACATAACTGTAGTTTCAGAATGCATTAGTAGCTTTCTTTTGCATAGTGCTCAGTGGTTTTTACAGAGTGGTTTCCAACTTCATTTGTTCATTCTTGCCAACAGTTCAATGAAGTTGGAAGTTTCTTTACGTGTACTCTTCCTTGTGCCTTCAAAGTTTTTTACTCAAGTCTTTGAGCCCCCAGCTTTTCTTTTGGGTCTTGGCTTAAAGATCTTTCTTCCCTTCCTGTCTCCTTTACCTAAAGTAGCAGTCTACTGCTTTGCCCCTAGGATAGTCTCTTTCTTTTATCATCCTGTTTGTTTCCTTCATAGCTCTTATTATAGTCTAATTATCTTGCTTTTTTATTTGTTTACTTGTTTGTGGTTATCTCCTCCTCTAAAATGTGTACCCTATGAAAGTAGGGACCTTATTCATCAGGCTGAATCCCCAGCACCTAATGCAATATTTGGGATGTGATGGGTACTTGTTGAACAAATGATTGAGTTATGTTGTTCTGATTTATAGACCAAAGAAACCCAATTCTGAGTATATGAAAATCTGGATTTATACAACAGATAAACTGTGAATTTGTTAGGTATTGAAATCCTGCTCTTGTGTAAGGCACTGTCCTGAGAGCACTGGGTACATAGAGACAAATAAGAAAGCCGCTACACTTGGATTAGCCCGTTGTCTCCACGTTATGGGTACTTACTGTATAGTAAAAAACTAAAAAGGAATTATTTAAGAATAGCAAAGAGATCAGATTTCTTAATTCAGTAATATCTATTAAGTACATAAATTGATGAGAGAACTCAGAAAGAGGGGATTGTACAAGAGCAAACTTGTTAGAGTGATGGAAATACCATGTATTTTGCTTTAGGTGGTGTTTATAGGTCTATATAGTTGTAAAAACTCATCAAATTTAACACTTAACTCAGAGCTCAACAGGCTAAAGTATAAATTAGGACTCAATATAAAATAAGTTGAAGCAAGCATTATTTAGGCACTGAGGATATAGTGGTGACCTAGACAAATAAGGTGTCTGCTTTTGTATATCTTACATTGATTGGGGGACACGATGGATGGATGTAGCCATTAAAATTCATGTTTCCAAATGACGCTAAGAAATTGGGAAATGTTCCTCATATAAAGTGAAAAAACTAAGATATGGACTGTATATACAACATGGTCTCAATTTTGGCTTTTGAGTATTTAAAACGTATATTTACAGAGCAAAAAATACCAAAAGTAAAATGTTACCAACTCTTGACTGATAGGATTAAAGTTATTTTTTATACTTTTCTAAATTTTGTAAAATAAATGCTATTTTTGATAATTCTTAACAATAAAAATAAAAAATATACTGTACAAAATATACATTATACCTAACAGGAGATGATAGTTTTCCCCTCAGAATATCTAAAATATCTGTGATAGCTCAACATATATCAAGCAGGTTCATAGGAAATAGCTATTCTTAAAATTTTTTTTAATTTCTTGTTTGATTTTTCTGTATTTCATATTTGTTCACTAAAAATATATTTGCAGTGATTTAATTATATTAAAATATATTTAAAGTGATTTAATTAAGCTTCATAGGCTGTTATTTTTCTTTATTATGCTTTTCTATAGTTAAATTGAAGTTTATCACCTTCAAAAAGTTGATTGCACTCAGACTGTTGTATCAATTATTACTTTGTTGTAGGAGATAATAGTACTTTTTATTACCATATTACCACAGAGTAATGTTTTACTGAGGAATTAAGTATGTTGAAAGAACAACATTTTCGGAAGTAGATTTTTTTAAAAGTATTAACGCCATTTATTCTCAGATTTGTGGGCTAGGACAGGAAATGCTAAACTTAGGAATCTAAGTACAGTTTTCATCTTTAAATTCTTACTTATTTACTTTTTGACTTTGAGTCATTTAACCTCTCATGACTTTTTAATTTTGTAATATACAGAATAATATTTAAAGTTACTCTACATTTAATAAGCATTTACTGAATACTACTTCAAAATATTTTACTGGGTGTTGGGGTCAATAAGCAATGTCAGACATTCATTGCCAAATCTAGAAGATAAGTGTAAATAAATAATTACAGTACTATGTGGTGAGTGAGAAAGGGCCTGACATTTATGTTCTGCATTCATTCATTTAAGTCATTCATAAAACACCTATGAGGTATCTACTTTGTGTCAGGGAGAGTAGTAAGGACATAGCTCCTTTTCTTACAGGCTTATGAGTCAGCTTTATAAGCAGATGACAGACAGTGGTGTGATAAAAGAAGCATGAGCAAAAAGTGTTTGGAAGTACAGGAGGAAGTGATTGATTTTGCTTTGTGAAATCAAGGAAGACTTCTGGAGAAGGCAATATTTGACCCTAATCTTGAGGGGTCTACACAAATTAGTCCAATAGACTAGAGGTAGAAAGACAGGAGTTCCTTAGGCAAAGAACACAGGAAGGCAGCTACTAGGTAGTAGTAGTAGCTTTGGGTGGCTTCAAGTATGTAAGAGATGGGTGCTGAAGCTGTCAAAGCAGCCATGCCATGCTATAGAGATGTTGCTTTATTGAAACAATGGTTTATAGCAGTGCCATCCAAAAAACATGATGGAAATGATCTCTGGGCTGTCAGCTATAGTAGCTACTGGTACTATGTCACTATTGAGCTGGTGATATGTAACTAGTTTGTCTTGGAAATTGAATTTTGAATTTTACTTAATTTTAATGTATTTAAAGTTAATAGCTGTATGTGTATATTAACCATGTTTTTTATTTTCTATATTTTATGATACTTTGACATCTTGGGGCCAAGAATAACCTGCACCTTCCCAGGAGTAGCTAATTCCTAGAGATAGTAAACAACCTGCCTCTGAACACACTTTTCATATGCAAACCAACCACCTCCTTTATCTCCCTCTCACATAGCACCCAGTATTTCTCCTGCCCTAATCACCCAGGGCTAAGTACTAGACAGCTAGGGACTACCGCAGTAGCCCAGAGCCCACAGAAATTATTCCTTCGCCTTTTCCATGGAAACCACAATAAAGATTTGTGCTGGTGCTTTCCTTTTGCCTTCCTCCTGACCAAACCTGGTACTTAACCTATGTGGCCCTGTGTGGCATGGTGTACCCCTTCCTGGGAATTACAAACAATAAACCTTTCTTTCAAGGTAGTTGTCTCCTTGTCTGTCATCTTACCATACCTGGTTAAAATAAAATCCCAGGTACAAATCAAAGCAGTGCAGCTAGTGGCTACTATATTCGACAACAACTGATCTATAGATAGACCCCTTCTCCCCAAGAAACAGTTCTTTTCATTTCCAGAACTTTAATTCATTCAAAGAATCTATATGGAGTGTCTCCACTTTGGTTATGAGAATAAAACAGCCAACGTGACAGGCAAGGTCCTTGTCTTTACAGAGCTTCATTCTGGCAACTAAAAAATTATATCCCCAAAGATTTCAACTATATACTGTTATCAAATTGAGTTGGCAATATTTTTCCAAAGGAGTTGCTACCAATCTCCATACTCTATTAATAAAAGTTATTTATTATGTATCTTCTTTGTGCTAGGCACTGTTAGGTTCTATACACATAGTATATAAATAGGTTGTTTCATTTAGAGCTCATAACAAACCTTTGGCATGGTGTTGTATCAAAGGTAGTTTCATTTTAGAAGAATTGGTATAAGGCCAGTCTTTTCTTTTAATACTTGAATAGTAAGAACAATTATCTCTGGGAGTAGTTTTACCAAGAGAAGAACAGATAAAATTTTAAATCTGTTAGATTTGATTCGTGGTGATTGAGAACAGGTTATGGATTTATTGTCTTGCACTAAACCTGCTTATTAAGCTGTAGTTTACCCACATGAAAAATGGGAATAATAATGGTACCTACCAAATACAGCTGTTTGAACTAACACAGCTTAACAGAGTTAAATAAGGTAATACAATTGTACTCTTAGGGTAGTCTGTTAACATTAATTAGCATGCCTTGGCACATAATCTTTAGTTTTTCTTTTTTTCTTGACTAAGCTATTTCTACACAGTGCTTAGCAAGATATCAGGTAAGCATCCAGTGAAGATTGTCAAAGGATAACATTTTAAGAACAAAGGATTCTCTGCAGAAGCATGGCACTAGCCAGCCAGCATTTGATGAATGCATGCTGAAATGTTTATCTTGGTTTCCTCATGTGTTTGTCTTCATAGATCTAGGGACCATTTTATTTACTTATATTCCCTAACCCCCCGCCCCCCCCAAGACAGTACTCCTAAGGCATTTAATGACCACTTAGGGAATAAGATGTATCTAATAATGAGAACATTCAGTGTATGAAAATTTCAATTAGTTCTTTAAAATAATAGCTTTTAGACAACATTTCTTAAGGAATCACTATGTCTTACCAAAAATGTAAATTAAAGCACTGAAGACATGTTCTGTCTGAAATCCTAAATCAAGGGTAAAAATATTCATTCTTGGGTATTTTGTTATATGATTTTTTTTAAAGATTTTATTTATTTATTAGAGAGAGAGCGCACGGACAAGCCGGAGGACAGGGAGAAGCAGGCTCCCCACTGAACAAGGAGCCCATGTGGGGCTTGATCCCAGCACCCTGGGATCATGACCTGAGCCGAAGGCAGACGCTTAACCCACTGAGCCACCCCGGCGCCCCTGTTATATGATTTTAGACATGGCAGAAATGTTTTCTAAACCTATAAAATATATCACTTTTGTTTGTAATTGTGGTGATCATTATTCCTGTAATAAAAACAAAGATAAACACAAATATACTTAGTGTGAGGATAATGAAATAGGATATTTGACACAGGATCTATTTCTCAAAGTTATGTGTCCCAGTTTTACAAGTCTTAAGTTAGCCCACAGATAAAACAAGGTGGTCTCAGGTATAGGTGGCTTGTTGTGTTACTTATACATAGTGTTATAGGTAAGTTAGTTTTGAGATTAACGTGAAAAGTAAAGAATAGGTAAAGAGTAAGCTCAAGGATGACACGTGCTGTTTGAGTTCTGTTATGAGAGGGCCGCACACTGTTAAATCCGTACGTGTTCAGTTTCAGAATGGCTTCGATTACTGCCTTTCCTCGGTGTACTTGCACTGCTTGGCTACCTCGCAATTCGTCCATTCCTTCCGAAGAAAAAACAACAGAAGGATAGCTTGATTAATCTTAAAATACAAAAGGAAAATCCCAAAGTGGTGAATGAAATAAACATTGAAGATCTGTGTCTCACCAAAGCAGCTTACTGTAGGTGTTGGCGTTCTAAGACGGTAAGATGTGCACTCACATGTACTCTAACACCATGCAGTTAAAGTTGTTCTGCTTCTTAAAATCATCAGTTTTGAGGTTCTGGGAGATGAACGGCTTTTCCACAGGGTTCGGTACTGAAAATCTATATGCCTAAGTTAAAGTTTTGCATTTTATGATGGATACTTACCTACATTAGAAATGTTACAGCAGCAAGGAAGGATAGAAATCTGATGCTTCAGAGCTGATGTCTGCCACTGATAGTATGACTTTGGTTGGGCAGGTTACTTAATTTTTAATCTCTGATGTTCAGGGTTTTATTTTTTCCCTGATAATATGTTACCATCATAGACATTTTTTAGGATTTAGTGAGATGCTGTATGTACAGTACCTTATATATAGATGAGCTTATAAATGGCACCTGTAATTATGGATGACTTTTAATGTGGAAATAATAAGGAGTATGGAGTGATGAGTATTATAAGTAGCTGGTGAGATCTGTTTTCTTCCAGTACTATGATCATAGGTTATTTGAAGTTTTAAGTACGGTAGTGTTCATCACAACATTTTATATATTTTGTAATAGCAAAGTTTTGGATCTGATAATGGAAATGATTAAAGCATGGTATAATACAAATTATGGGATATTAGGAAGCTATTACAAATCATGTTGTTTTTTTTAATATATATTTTTTAAGATTTTATTTATTTATTCATGAGAGACGGAGGGAGAGAGAGAGAGAAGCAGAGGGAGAAGCAGGCTCCCAAGGAGCAGGGAGCCTGATGTGGGACTCGATCCCAGGACCCCGGGATCATGACCTGAGCCGAAGGCAGATGCTTTAACTATCTGAGCCACCAAGGCGCCCCATACAAATCATGTTTTTAAAGACATGAGAGCATGATGTAATTAATAAGAAAAGCACAGTACAGTATGATCCCAATTTTGGTTTTTAAAAAAGGAATACACATTGTAAAGGCAGAAGAAAAATAGATCAAAATTATTATTGTAACTTATGAGTGAATTTTTTTAAATGCATTTTTAAATTTCAAAAATTTTATAGTATGTGTGAGTTTTATGGTAAGAAAACATGAAGTAATGTATTTTGAATTTAAGTTGCAGTCAACTCTTGAACAACGTGACGGTTGGGGCAGCCACCCCCTGCACGGTCAAATCTGGGTATAATTTTTGGCTCCAAAACTTAATAGCCTACTGTTGACCAGAAGCTTTACTGATGACATAAACACTCAGTTAACACATACTTTGTATGTTAGATGTATTACGTACTTTATTGTAAGCCTGAGAAAAAAATAAGAAATTTTCTCTTCCTATGGTAAGAAAACCATAAGGAAGAGAAAATTCATTTACAGTACTGGACTGTGTTTATTGAAAAAAAAAATCCACAGTTAAGTGGACCCGCACAGTTCAAACCTGTGTTGTTCAAGGGTCAACTGTACATTCTTTTCTAATTTAAATAAATGAAGAGGTGAGCTCTAATTTGGGGTTCCACAGAGAACAAGGGCTTTTTTTGATCCTCCTTTAAACCCATTTTATTGACTCTTGGAATAATTCAAGATAAAATAAAATCTATGTCAAATAATACATTATTTAAAATCATTAGATTTGCTGTGAGATTGGAATGAGTTAGGTTAGATGCAGAATATACATTACTCCGGAAAGCTATCTGATGATTTTTTTTTTGAAAGTTATATACTTCTTTATAAGAGCATTTCACAAATATTCCTACCTATTAAATCATTTTTAAAATAACACTTGTAATTCTTTTTCCTTTCTAGTTTCCTGCCTGTGATGGTTCACATAATAAACACAATGAATTGACAGGAGATAATGTGGGTCCACTAATACTGAAGAAGAAAGAAGTATAATAGTAATGACTTAGGATTGAATTTAGTTGTGTGCTGTAAAATCTTATAACAATATTTTTTCATTCTTTGTGTGTAGATCTTTCAAATGGTGGTCTTAATTATTGCTACTGGTTGAGTAATTATTTCTGCCAATTTATTTTCTTGCTACACTACTGTTTATATTTGATACTTTGTATATTCAAACAGTCATTTATATAGAAATTAAATTGTACAACCCTTTCATTCTTACTTCAAAGACTTAATGTATCTTCCTAAATAAAACCAACACTCTTGGTTTTAACTGAGAAAAATCTGTTTTTGACAGTGGGTCCAAAGCTATTCCTTTGGATATCAATATTTTCTATAGAATCTACATTTAAAGTTTTTCTCCCTACATATACTATTAAATATATTATTTTTCAGTCCCCTTCTGTTTTGATCATTTGAAGTGATTTTTCCTCTTGGCCGTCCACACTCCTTTCTTTTCAGATCAATAAGAAAAATACTGCTCTCAAGAACTACTTGAGTTTTTAAAGAGATAAATGCTTTGCTTTATAAAGACTGTGTCTAATAAGTGTGAATATCCCAATTTCAGAAAAGACATGAACTGGATATAGAAAGTTCCAAAAAGGAACAGTTATTTACATTATAAAAATTTTACTTTACAAAAGGCTTGTGTTTGTTTAGGTGTGTTTTGTAAAAGTATCTTGAACTCTTTGACTCAGTGACAGGGTGGGATGGGGTGGCAAGAATACTTATACTAAACTCCTGAGCTGCTGCAATTTGAAGGTTAATTAGAAATAAACATAAAATATATCTGAATTCATATTAAAATGATAAATCAGTGTTCAAAATCATATACATTTTTTCTCTTTGTAACAGTGTAAGCCAATAAAAGATAAAATACAAAAAAGTTGCAAAATAAACTTACTGGAGAATCTTTAAAACTTTTATAATTTTTTAGCCTGAGTCTATTTAGTTTTATTGTATATTATAGTTCTTACATTAATAGCTGTCCTTACGTCTGTCTATGAAAGGTACAATCCTTTCAGTTTACTGTGTCTTTTTTATATAGAAAGAAGGTACAGGAGGCAGACATATTTAATTCTCCCAATAATAATCAAAGCTAAAAGCACGTGTATACACGAGACCCTGCACTAAGTCCAGTACCTAGATTTGTAATTTATTACATGTAATGTCAGTAGGTTCTATTGTGTGATCTTTGATCTTGACTCTTGTGACCAACAGCGGGAATTTTAAAGTTAGAGTTAGAAATGTAATTGTGATTTTGAGAAGTTTTACAAGGTGTATGTACAAAATAGTTAATCTTTCCTCATGTGCGAAGAGGGAGAAATGTACCACTGCTGTCACCATGGCTCTGGATGTTCTTTCTTACAGCCTTCTCTTTGACGCTCTTAAGGGGCTTCGCTGTCAGATGAAGCAATTATTTTTCCATAAGTGATCACAAGACTTTGGGAAAAATCCTCCTTACCAAAAGTTTGAATCTCCATGGTCTGTGGTCATGAAATGCTTTTCTTTAAAATTATTTAGTGCAGCACAACAACATGTATATTCTAGTGGTTCCCAGACTTAGATTTCACAGGAGAAGGTAAAATTTCCTAAAAATGTGGAGACTAAAATGAAATTATCAACTTTAAATTTTGTCAACTAAACATATATAAAGAATTGAAAACTAATGATCTCATAAAAGGTAACTTTAACAGCCAAAAGTATATGGGCTATACTCTCAGGATAGTTTTTGCTCCCCACATTTTCAATTTTTAAAATATGTTAAAGAGCTGTGTCCAAATATTTTCCTACCTGTGCAGATTTTTCAGAAGCCTCGGGCTGCTAACAAGCTGTTATTTTAATGACTCCCTTTACATAAGCATTATTATCAGTTGCTGTCACTTCCTCTTGTAAAATCACAGAATTCTATCATGTCTGCTTTAAAAACTGGATATCTAGTAACTGCTTCTGAATTGTTAGAACAGAAGATAACCGCTCTTGAAATACTTATTTTGGGTTTCTAGAACCTTTAAGAAACAACTCTGTCACTGTCACGTGATTGTTTTGAGGCCTGCTTCTCCTTACCCAGGGAACTGCTCATTGCCTTACTCAGCAAATGAGCCACCACCATTACATAAATATCAGGTATCCAAAACTGTTGAGCAGGCTTGAGGTATTAATGACTCATTCATATGGGTAATTAAGCAAGTTGTATTATGAAAACACCGTACAATTGAACTTTGAATTCAATGCCTCATAGGATGATTCATTGAATTGCTTTTGTATTTTGTAACCTAATTTGTTAATAAGTTTATGGGAAGCTACTTAAGCCAGTTGCTGATCCAAAGAGTTCTACCTTCCTTATTGTGATTCCTATAGTTTTCCAATAGAAACATGCTGTCAGACTCTCCCTCTGCAAAGAGAGTTTTAAAACTCTACTGTTCGATAGGGTTCTTAAATTGTGGTGGATATTTTATTAACTACCAGAAACATCTAAGAATTGAGTACCTCAGGTCCCCATCTTCAGAGTCTGCTTATTCTTACTTCACAACTAATTCTGATATATTTGGTTATCTGATTTCGCCTAAAAAAAAAAATCAAAAGAATGGACAGGGTCTTGCTAGTGGCAGGTAAACAATAAAATGTAACAGCTGATAGCAGGGGAGGGAACCAAACAATAAATTTAATGTGAACATGAAAAGCATAGCAGCTTGAGAATTTAACATAGGATCCTGCACACCACAGACCCTGAGAGCATCTCTGTGATCAAATTATACAGTAATGTTTCATGATGAATTTGAATCAAGATAGGTAGTATATGGTGTTTAAGAAGGCAGGATATGTGTGGCATTTGGTGATACCAGTTTCCAGTTCAAATAGTGAAAACTTTAGCACTTAAAAGTCTTATATCTAGGCGGAAAATTTATGCAGGAAATCCTTGACTCATTCTTGGATATTTGGAGGGTTATCATAGGAAGTTCTTCCATTTAATTGAAACGTTTTTCAAGTTTAATGATGGTAATTCACTACATAATTTAATTTGTTTAAGTATGAGGAAAACTGAAGGAACAGTGATTTAAACCACACAAATCATGTTAGAGGACCTCCACCTTTGGGAGGCTAAAGTATGCTTGTTTGAAAAGCACTCAGCCGCGGTTCTGTGACTGCCTGTCTTGCTGGCCATGGAGTCCCTTTGCACCAGAGGTTGGGCTGCAGAGGACTTCCGTAGCTGTTTAGTTTTGTTTTGTTTTGGCTGTGCATCATCTGAAGCTATATTTTAGTTTGTCACGATAGTCTTTTCCTGGAAGCTCACTTTATTTTATCATGTTCAGATAGTGAATACTTCTATCTCTTGCAGAAATCCAGTTTAGTGGAATCATGTTATAGCAAGCATTATTTTAATATAAGAAGTAGTCCATACTATTAGCGACAGTATTATGCCATTTTATATTAGTTATGGTCTTGAAGGACATTGGAAATCTGTATGCAAGAGGCATACTTATGTTTTTACTCAGAGATGACATCACCCACTAATTGTCCTTTGGTTTAAATATTTGATTCTTTGCTTATAAAAAGAGTATATCTGTGACTCTATTCTCTATTGTCAAATTCAATATTTACTGTTGTCAGATAGATCAGCCACAGTGTTAACAAATTCCTGATCTCTCTTATAAGGCTGAAATTTTCCAATATGTAGAAAAGGGGAGAAGGGTAGTAAATTGCATAATTACAGAGGTGAACCCTGTACTAGTGAGAAAATAAAAAATGTCAAGAAATAATTCACTAAATTTTCAAATTTCCTGTAATTTTCCATTAGTATCCATCATATATTCCTCTGCCTTATCACAATAAAGATAGGAATCCATAACACCCATTCAACAAATTTAAGAAACTCACAACTTAGAAGTACAGTCTTCCAACTATGTTGAATGCTGCCAATAAGTGAAATAAGATGATGATAGAATGATGTTCATTTTAAAATGCTGCATACAACTATAAGTAACACATTGGAAAACCTAGAGGAAATGGATAATTTCCTAGAAAAACATAAATGACAGAAAGTGACCCAAGATGAAATTTAAAATGTTGATTGGTTATCAAATGAGAACATAAAAGTGAGTTTTTAAATCCATAATTTAAAAAGTACTTGGGGTGCCAGAGTGGCACCGTCTGTTAAGTGTCCTACTCTTGGTTTCTGCTCAGGTCCTGATTTCAGGGGTTCGGTGCTCGGCGCAGAGTCTGCTTGTGATTCTTTCTCCATCTCCCTCTACCCCTCCCCCCCATGCACGCATACTCTCTCTCTCTCTCCAAAATAAATAAGTCTTAAAAAGTACTAAGATTGCAAGAAAAATAATTCCAATGTTATTTAAATTATCCCCAATTTTTTATATAGGAAAAACTTCCCAACTCATTTGATACCGTTATATAACATGAATGTGAAAAGCTGATAAACACACACAAACTCAGAGCAATCTCACTTATACATATCAATGAAAATTCTAAAAAATGCAACAATTAAAAAAAAAAGCTTAATATACCATGGCAAAGAGAATTGTACTCCAGGAATTGAGTATTTTGATCAGTAAATCTATTAACACAATTCTATAAATGAATTAAGAAAACATCATATCGATAGATGCTGAAAGAACTATTGCTAAGATTCAATAGCCATACCTAATCAGGATTCTTCGGTAAAATAGAAGTTGAAGGAAACTATTTAAACACAATGAAGGTTATTTATGAAAAGCCTACAAGTATTTAAAATCAAATTCTTCCATTTAAAATCAGGAACTAGCAAGAATGAATGCTTACTGTCATTATATGGTATTAAAAATTTTCTCAGATGATCCAGTGAATGTGACAAGATTAAAAAGTGAAATAATCAGCATAAATATAGGAAAATAGAAAACTCTGTTGATGTGATTCTATACCTAGGAAACCACAGAGACTAGGAAAAACAATTAAAGAGAGATTTTGTAAGGTATTTGGAAACAAGATGAATCTACAAAATTTAGTAGCAATAAGCACCTTGAAATGCTAATGGGAAAAATATTTAATTCACAAGAGCGAAAAAAATTAATAAAGGTAAAATAAACTTACAAAGAAAGGTAAAAGACCATGGAGGGGGGAACCTATGAAAATGTTATTAAAAGAAATTGAATGACATTTAAACACATGAAAAAAAGCTTGCTAGTGTAAAAATATAAATCTTTTAAAATAATATATGGGCACCTGGGTGGGTCAGTTAAGTGTACAACTCTTGATCTCAGCTCGGGTCTTGATCTCAGGGTCATGAGTTCAGGTTCCACATTGGGCTCCACACTATGCATGGAGCCTACTTAAAAAAAGATAAAAAATAAAATTAATATATAAATTTAATTAAATTCACATTAGAATCCCAAGATTATTTAAAAATTGGATTAAATTAACTTTCATATAGAAGAATAGTTAGAAAATTCTACCAAAAAAAGAGACTATTGAGAAGAACTTTACTCACCAGGTATCAGCATATACTATAAACCCATCAGAATCAAGTTAGTTTTTTGTTTTTGTTTTTGTTTTTATTTATTTGACAGAGTGAGAGAGGGAACACAAGCAGGGGAAGTGGGAGAGGGAGAAGCAGGCTTCCCACTGAGCAGGGAGCCCAATATGGGGCTCGATCCCAGGACCCTGGGATCATGACCTGAGCCGAAGGCAGACGCTTAACAGCTGAGCCATGCATGCGCCCCTCAAGTCAGTTAATATAAGAAAAGCAATTGCATTAAATAAGAATAAACAAGATTGATAGAAAAGAATTGAGACTCCAGATATATATGAACATTTAATATATGACATGTGTTTCAATTCAAAGAAAAAATTGGATTCCCAATTTACACTAAAGGCTTTGATGTGACATATAAAATGATGTTTAAAATCATTTTAAAAGTAGAGAGTGGGAGCTGGGGGAAAGGGAGAGAAAATAGACTAATACGGGGAAAACCTATGTAGCAAAAATTAACAATTTTTGTGATAAACGGTAGAGTCAAATAATATAAATATGGAGAAAATTGCAATGTGGGTTACAAAGAGTTAACATCTGTACTATACTAACATGTATAACATAAGATGTAGTGATAATATATACTATAAAATGAGCACTTACAGGAAAACACAACACAAAAATGTGGGTACATAAAGACATAACCATAGAAAAGTAAATCCAAATGACCAAAATGTATAAAATTACGCTCAAGCTCACTAGTAATCAAGGAAATGCAAATAAAGCATTAGAGGATTGTCATTTTATACCCCATTAGATGGTCACATATCAAGAGAACAATACCTATTGTTGGTGAGGATTTTGGAGTAGGGGAGCAAGTACCCTTACATACTGCTGATGAGAAATATGGATTGTTACAGATTTTTTGGCAAATAACTTGGTAACACTTGAGAAAAAAATATATGTCACAGAAATTTACAGAAATTAAATCAGTATATATGGAGATATATATATAATTTTTTTTTTAAAGATTTATTTGTCAGAGAGAGAGATTGAAAGTGCAAGCAGGGAGACTGGCAGGCAGAGGAAGAAGGAGGAGCAGGCTCCATCCCAGGACCCTGGGATTACGATCTGAGCTGAAGGCAGACGCTTAACTGACTGAGCCACCCAGGCGCCCCTATATATGTTTTTTATTTCAACATTGATCTTTGTGGAAAGTCCAAATTAGAACTATATTAATCAACTCAGCATTTCTATGCAGTAGTGAAAAAAGAAAAATGAAGTATGGCATGTTTAATCCCCAAACCCCTTTCTATGATAGTAACTTTCTGGGTGTATATATACACACTTGTATGTATGTTTGGGTCTTGTGTATATGCATATATGTTTGTATATGATTTTATGAGTGTGGAGAAAAATAGGGATGAAATCTAATGAGGATGACATTATTTGTCTGGAGCGGGTGGGTGAGGTAAAGATGGGAATTTGAGTGGGAGAAAGAGGAGAGAGTAAGCAAAAAGAAAAAAGTACTAAATTCCATGTATGATATCCCATTTTGAATTACATAAATTAAACATGTGTATACACTGTAAGAAAATGTAAACCATTAACTGGTATTGATAACATGAAGGTCATTGATGACCTTACCCAGAGCAGTTTTAGTTAAGTGGGACAAAGAATGAAGTAAAATTCCTATTACAGCAGTTTTAATAATAAATAAGTGGTAAGATAGCAGACTACAATAAACTGAGTTTACTGAAATCATGCCAATAAAAATAAACCCCCAAAACGAGTAAAATACAATAAACAACAGAGAGCAAAAAAAAAAAAAAAAGTGATAAAGAGAATCACTACATGTTATCCTGTGAATGAGGCAAACGAGGCCTCTGTATATTGGCCCCTGGGGTTGTTTATTAGCTCAAAAGCCCACTGGCACCATATCAAAATTTTACACAGCCATTTGTTTTAAACATAGCTTAATCAGAGTTTTAGCTATTTAGAGCTTGGCTGCTTTATATAACCTATGAAACTGTGCCTAAAATCGGCTTGCCACAGATAAAATAAGTCTTGGGTTATAAAGACCCTAACCTGCTGCAGCTCTTTAGAATTCTGACCCAGAGACTCCCCGCCATGCTGCTGAGTGACATCATACAAAACCACCTAGACACATAAGCCCTCTTTCTGATGCCTTTCTCCTCCAGGAGGTCCCTTGCCCTCCTCCCCTTCTGAAGGACAGCCTCCTAGTCTTAAGCCTCTGGATGGTCTGATGGTGTTGGGGCCCTTCCCCGGTACGCAAACCTTCAAAGTATCACCCAAATAAAGCTTGTGTGTGCTACTGCCACCTCATGGCCATATTTCCCCCCTGTGATCAGCCTTGAAATGCTCAAACTCACCCCCTTCCACTAGATAATAATAAAAGGAAAAATTCACGAGGAAGATATACCAATTCTAAAATTGTAGATCCCTAATAATATATCTTCAAAATAAATAAGGCCAAAATTAATGGAATTATACAGAGTAATTGATAAATGCACAAATACACAGATTTTAACACATCATTTTTAGTAATTGACTAAATGGACTTAAACTTAGTAAGGCTATATAGATGATACAGAACTATAATCAACAATTAGATTATCCCTATTCTTTTCAAGTAAACTTGAAATATTTACAAAAATTGACCAGATATTAGGCCTAAAGTTATCACACTTTATTTTTTTTAATTTTATTTTATTATGTTTTCTTTTTATTTTTAAAGAATTTTTTTCAATTTATTCATTTGAGACAGAGAGATACAGAGCGAGAGAGAGAGCAGGAGCAGTGGGGAGAGGCAGAGGAAGAGGGAGAAGCAGACTCCCTGCTGAGCAGGGAGCCTGATGTGGGGCTCCATCCCAGGACCTGGACATCATGAGCCGAAGGCAGACGCTTAACCATCTGAGCCACCCAGGCGCCCCTATATTATGTTATGTTAATCACCATACAATACATCATTAGTTTTTGATGGAGTGTTCCACGATTCACTGTTTTCATATAATACCCAGTGCTCCATGCAGTACGTGCCCTCCTTAATACCCATCACCGGGTTAAACCATCCTCCCACCCCCTCCCCTCTAAAACCTCAGTTTGTTTCTCAGAGTCCATAGTCTCTCATGGTTCGTCTACCCCTCCAATTTCCCCCGCTTCATTTTTCCCTTCCCTCTCCTAATGTCCTCCATGCTATTTCTTATGTTCCACAAATAAGTGAAACCATATGATAATTGACTTTTTCTGCTTGACTTATTTCACTTAGCATAATCTCCTCCAGTCCCATCCATGTTGATGTAAAAATTGGGTATTCATCCTTTCTGATGGCTGAGTAATATTCCATTGTATATATGAACCACATCTTTTTTTTAAAGATTTATTGTTTTAGTTCTTGTGTTTTTATTTGTTTCACTATTTGTACGTTTAGCTCGCAAGAGCCTACAGAAGTGAGCGAAATTGTCTGCAGTCTAATTTTAAACAACATGAGAGAGAGGTTAAGCGTTAAATATAAAAAATAGAACTTTTAGCTTACTATACTAGAAAGAATCTTCCTGAAACATGTCAGTTAAATTCGTCTGCAATGCATTAAGAAATGGGGAACATGTATCTCCTCTAAGAAATATTTCAAACATTGTGTACACTATCAAAAGAGCTGGTCAGCAAGTTTTCAAGTCACAATCCCCTGAACAAACTAAAGACAAGTTACCTTTTACCTGAAGTCAGAAGAGCAAAGTCTGTAGGAGTAAAGATATTGCCAGTGTTTTCAACAATCTACCCATACATGACAGGTTCTGAAAATCTATTCAATAATGTGAACCATTATTTATTTCCTGGCAAGCTCCTTGCTCAAGTGGCAAGTAACTTCCGAGGCTGGGCTTCTCAATCTGTGGAGAGAGAAGCAAGCCATATTGGCAGCATTGCTCCATCTTGAAAATCCTCTTCCAAATGGGAAAGGAGTCCAGCAATGACCTTCCTAGCAACACTGCCCGAACACACAGAACTGCAAGTCTGCACTGCGGGTCGCTGGGCAGGTGCGACTCTCAGCCACTAAGCCAGAAGCAGATTAAAGAGAAGAGAAGGAAGTGGAGGTCAAACATTTCAGTTGATAGATGCTATAACATAGCAAGGGCATGTGGTCTAGAAATGGATGAGATGTCAAAATGAGGTAACCAGGTATTGATAATGTTGAGAATTTAAAATGCAAGTCCCACCACTGAAGATGGAGCTTTTTGACATGGCACTGTAGGGAGTTCTGCCTGGGATCGATCTATTTGGAAGTCCCTTCTGGGCAGCACTGTTAGATATTTCTATTATCTGCTACATCGGAACCTCTGAATAATCATGACTTATACTCAAGATGATGCCTCTGACACCTGCGAGGTTCTGTAGGATCTTCCAAATCAAAGAAAGATCATATAATGCCTGGTATCATTTTGGCATTAGCCTATTATTATATAACGATTATTTAAAATTAGGTAATCCATATTTGGGCTCAATGATAGCTCTATCAATCTTACTGTTTTCTTACCTAGAACATCCCATTCTCCCAATAGGCTTATTGTACAACCAAAACCAAAGTGGGGACGGTGGGTTCTTGAAATCTAATCAGCCAGGAGGAAAGATCCCACCGGCCACTCCCTGATACAAGATCACCAGTGTATCTCAACACAACCTGAATACTCCTTACAGTAACATCCTCTTGAAGACCAAATATTCCAAACCCTTAGTTTTTTTTTATAGGATTTAGAATCATTTTTCACTTAGCTACCCCACCACTTGCTTACTGTCTTCTATATGCATTTTACCAACTTGAGTTGGCTGTTGAGTACTAGTCGAGGGGAATCCCAATTCTGGCTCCTCCACTCTCCTTTACAGACTTGGAAATGGAAGGTAGTGCAGTTCTTTCTGGCCATCTGCCAGGCTTGAGACTCCAGGCTTCTCGGAGTAAGTTCGACTGACAATTTTAAAGAACTCTTCTGCTGCATCAAGAGCAATGAGACGATCCACGACAAAGAGGTATCTCTTCGAGAGCTCCCAGCTTGTTTGGAAAAATACTGGTTTCTTCAGCCCGTTTTAACAATATCTCCCCCGCTTTCCTTGTGTTTTTAGAATCACTGATGGTGCTCAGTTTCATCCCTGACAACAAAGAGTCGGCTTCCTTTTGAAAACCTTTTAGTCCTTACAAGAGTCTACACCGAGTTTCACTGTCTCTCTTACAAACAGTATTTCTTCCAATCTGCCTCTTCTTAAACAGCAGCTCCTAACTGGCCAATCACGCTCATCTAATTCAATCCATGACGTACACTAAATTCTCTAAAAAGCGTTTCCATCTATTTCTCACTCCCCTCTGAATCTGCCGCAGGGTGTAGATATCGTGGATGAGTTTTTGCCACTCCTCTGAATATTTGGCCTGCTGATTTCGAACGACTATCAAATTGTACAGGATTCTGTCGTCATCTGCCTCTGTGTGGGACGCATCGTGGGGCATGCTCCACAAATTCTTTTCATCATCTCTTGCCAGAGTTGCTCCAAACGAAGAATACGGATTGCTATCACTGACCAGGGGCTCCTTCTCAGGCGCGGCGGGCTCCTCCAGGCACCGGCAGGGGTAGCAGCAGCACACGGTCCTCAGCCAGTCCCGTGGCCCCATGGGGAGCGAGGTGCCCCGCGGCGCCCGCACACGGGGAGACAGACTGCCAGCTGGGAGGGGCCAGTTGCGGCCCGGGCATTGTGGGCCCGTCCGTGCACATGGACCACATCTTCTTTATCCATTCATCTGTTGAAGGGCATCTTGGCTCTTTCCACAGTTTGGCTATTGCGGACATTGCTGCCATGAACATTGGGGTGCATATGGCCCTTTTCACTACATCTGTGTCTTTGGGGTAAATACCCAGTAGTGCAATTGCTGGGTCATAGGGTAGCTCTATTTTTAATTTTTTGAGGAAACTCCACACTGTTTTCCAAAGTGGCTGTACCAACTTGCATTCCCACCAACAGTGTAAGAGGGTTCCCCTTTCTCCACAACCTCTCCAACATTTGTTGTTTCTTGCCCTGTCCATTTTTGTCATTCTAACTGGGGTAAGGTGGTATCTCAATGTGGTTTTAATTTGAATTTCCCTGATGGCTAGTGATGATGAACATTTTTTCATGTGTCTGTTGGCCATTTGTATGTCTTCTTTTGAGAAGTGTCTGTTCATGTATTCTGTCCATTTTTGGACTTGATTATTTGTTTTTTGGGTGTTGAGTTTGAGAAGTTCTTTATAAATCTTGGATACCAGCCCTTTATCTGTAGTGTCATTTGCAAATATCTTCTCCCATTCTGTGGGTTGCCTCCTTGTTTTGTTGACTGTTTCCTTTGCTGTGCAGAAGCTTTTTTATCTTGATGAAGTCCCAAAAGTTCATTTTTGCTTTTGTTTCATTAGCTTTTGGAGATGTATCTTGAAAGAAGTTGCTGTGGCCGATGTCAAAGAGGTTATTACCTATGTTCTCCTCTAGTATTTTAATGGATTCCTGTCTCACATTGAGGTCTTTCATCCATTTTGAGTTTATCTTTGTGTATGGTGTTAGAGAATGGTCGAATTTCATCCTTCTGCACGTGGTTGTCCAATTTTCCCAGCACGATTTATTGAAGAGACTGTCTTTTTTTGCATTGCATTTTTTTTCCTGCCTTTATCAAAGATTATTTGACCATAGAGTCAAGGGATGCAAGGGTGGTTCAACATTCACAAATCAATCAATGTGATAGAACACATTAATAAGAGAGAGAAGAACAATATGGTTCTCTCAATTGATGCAGAAAAAGCATTTGACAAAGTACAGCATCCTTTCCTGATTAAAACTCTTCAGAGTTTAGGGATAGAGAGAACATTCAAGTTCATAAAATCCATCTATGAAAAACCCACAGCAACTATCATCCTCAATGGGGAAAAACTGAGAGCCTTTCGCTTAAGATCAGGAACATATCAAGGATGCCCACTCTCACCACTCTTGTTCAACATAGTACTAGAAGTCCTAGCAATGGCAATCAGACAACAAAAAGAAATAAAAGGTATTCAAGTTGGCAAAGAAGAAGTCAAACTCTCTCTTTTTGCAGATGACATACTTTATGTGGAAAACCCAAAAGACTCCACCCCCAAATTACTAGAACTCATACAGCAATTCAGTAATGTGGCAGGATACAAAATCAATGCACAGAAATTAGCTGCTTTCTTAAACACAGTGCAACTGTAGAAAGAGAAATTAGAGAAACAATTCCATTTACAATAGCACCAAAACCCATAAGATACCTCGGAATAAACCTAACCAAAGAGGTACAGGATCTACACTCTAGGAACTACGGAACACTCATGAAAGAAATTGTAGAAGATGCAAAAAGATGGAAAAACATTCCATGCTCATAGATCGGAAGAATAAA
Organism: Eumetopias jubatus; assembly: GCF_037043125.1. Taxonomy (NCBI): domain Eukaryota; kingdom Metazoa; phylum Chordata; class Mammalia; order Carnivora; family Otariidae; genus Eumetopias; species Eumetopias jubatus. The sequence goes on along the minus strand of NW_028274808.1, from coordinate 118,405,733 downwards.
CATTGTTAAAATGTCTATGCTACCCAGAACAATCTATACCTTCAATGTCATCCCGATCAAAATTCCAATGACATTTTTCAAAATGCTGGAACAAACAATCCTAAAATTTGTATGGAATCAGAAAAGACTCTGAATTGCCAAGGAAATGTTGAAAAAGAAAAACAAAGCTGGGGGCATCACGGTGCCTGATTTCAAGCTATAGTACAAAGCAGTGATTACCAAGACAGCATGGTCCTGGCACAAAAACAGACATATAGACCAATGGAACAGAACAGAGAGCCCAGATATGGACCCTCAACTCTATGGTCAAGTTATCACATTTTAAAATTCATGTATAGACAACAAAGCACTAGTATTAGAAATCAATAACAAAACGGTTTTCCAGGGGTGCCTTTGTGGCTCCATTGATTAAGCATCTGCCTTTGGCTCAGGTCATGATTCCAGGGTCCTGGGATCGAGTCCTGCATCGAGCTTATTGCTCAATGGGGAGCCTGCTTCTCCCTCTCCCTCTGCTCCTCCTCTCTCTCTCATAAATTTAAAAATAAATAAATAAATAAATAAATAGGTGATCCAAAAGAGATACATAAATTTTAGAAATTAAAAACAAAATCCCAAATAATTTTTGGAACTAAGAAGTAATTATACTAAAATTAGAACATATTTAAAATTGGATGAAGAGGAAAAGATTATAGACCAATAGGTGTGCAATATACCTGAAGCAGTACTTTAAGGGACATTTACCAGAAGCAATTCACATTCATGAGAAGGACAACAACATACATTTACAGTCTTGTCCAAATTCTATGTTAGCTTTTCTACGCTCGTGTCATAATACAGTCCAAAGAGATCTGGACTGTCTGTACATTCTGTAGAATATTGCATTTGTTCATTATATGGATCAGTTAAATCAGACTGGGTGAATAAGAAATGGCAAGTATGTTGGACATCTGGGACACACGCAACCCTGAGAGTAAGAGAAACCCCTTTGAAGATGAAGGGACCTACCACATCAATAGAAATTTTAAGGGTCCCGTGGTCTGCGGTAGGTTTAAAATAAAGGACAAACTATTGCATCTTGTAGTCCCACCATGAAGAAGGAAGCACAGTGTCTCATAGGTCTCTTTGGGTTCTGGCAGTAGCATAGTCCAAACTTAGGAGTACTGCTCTTACACATTTGCTGAGGGACACAGAAGGCTGCCAGCTTTGACAGGAACTTAGAGTAGGAAAGGGCTCTGCAGCAGGTCCAAGCCACAGTACAAGCAGCCCTACCACTTGGGCCATACAATCCAGCAGACTCAATCCAGACATTAAAGATACACATGCAGTGGGAAAGACACCATGTGGAGTGTATGGCAAACTGCAATAGGAGGAATCACAACATAGTCCTATGGGGTTCTCTAGCAAGGACATGCCAGCTGCTGATAATTGTATATCATATTGTATAGTATAATTATACATCTTAATAATACTGGATTTACCTGGCAATGGGTATTGAGTGACCATGTGACTAGAACTTCTCATAATGAGCTTGGTTTTGTTAGACTACCGAGTTCCTAAGGACAACTTGGCCCCATAGGAAACCATCATACGATGAAAGTAACACATCAAGGATCAGTCAAGAGAAGTACTACAGGGCACAAGTAAACAGTATGAGCAGGTGGCCCAGGTTCTCACATCATCAAAAACTATTTCACTAGTTTCTCTCCCTCAGCTTGCAACTATGGTTGTGTAGGTATTCCCATATTGCTTAGGGAAGAAAAAGTTTGTTAAACTTGGTTTATTGAAAGTTCACCTCAAGATGTGGATGCAAGCCAAAATTGTATGGCTGCCTACTTCAGCTCTGGAAAGGTATACATCCTCCCAGTAGTCAGAACTTTGGACTGTGTACCTTGTTATTCATTTTGCATGTATAGAGAGGTGGCCCAGAGTAAGAATGTACTCATATATTCATAGCCAAATGGCTTGGTTGATAGGTCAGGGGTTGGAAGGAAAAGACTTGGAAAATTGAAGACAAAGGAATCTGGGAAAGAGGCATATGGATGAAACTATGGAAATAGATAAGATATGAAGATCTTTGTATCACATATTAACTCTTACAGAGGCTATCTACCAACAACCAAGGCAACAAAATGATTCAGTCAATTGATGTCAGCCAGTTTCTTCCATTGGCCACCTAAGTACTAGCACAATTGTGCATAAATGTTGTGGCAGGGATGGAAGCTATAAAGAAGCCCAAACAGCAGAAGTTCCTTCTGACAAGTAGTTACTGCTGCTGCTGAATGTCCAACCTGCCAGTAACAGAGAACAACCCTGAGGTCTCAATATGGCACCATCCTTCAAGGAGACCATTTAGTCACATAGTGGCAAGTTGAGTATATTGAATCCCTCCCATTTAGGAAAGAGAGCAATTATCTTGACTGGAACTGAGACTTATTCTGAATATGGGCTTGCTTTCCTGCTCATATGGCCTCAAACAGTACCACTATCCAAGGGCTAACAGAATGTTTGACCCCAAACATGGAATCCTGGTCATCATTGCATTGGACCAAGGAAAACATTTTACAGCACAGTAGTTGCAGCAGTGGACACATGACAATGTGAATCAGTGATCCAGCAAAAATCATAAAATCATTACAGCCAGAACCTGCCAAACTGATGGAGTGATAGAAAAAGCTTTAGAAGCCCTTTGAAGCTACAAGTATGGTGTACTAGCATACACTCTAGATCAATGACCATTATATGGTCCCATGTCTCCAGCAGACAGAGGACCAAGGGTAGAAGAAAGAGTGGAACATTTACCATCATTCACAATGACCCGCTTGGGAAATTTTTGCTTCTTATCTCTCTCAATCCTGTTACAAAATGGAAGGAGAGATGAATATGGTTGGCACATTCCAAATGATCCACTGGGGGATCTTTAGGTAATCTTTTGTTCAGTTTTGTTGGCACAATTGAAGTAGACAAGTGCAGTACCATGGCTGAGCATGACATTCTCTGTTCAGTAGAGGAGGAATGATGACCTGGGCTAAGACCACTCAGGGATGATGATCTGGGTCACCCTGCCAGATAAGTGACAGAGACCAGCAGAAGTGCGAGCTGAGGATAAGAGAAATGTAGAACAGATAGTATGTGGATAGTAGAGGAGGGAGATAATCAATTGAGGGTGCAAGACCAGCTGCAGAGGTAATGGGCTATAGTTCATTCCGTTAATGTTCCTTTCATAAATTTCCCCAGCAAAAGAAAAGAATCCTGGAGGAGATTTTCCTAGATGGGAGTGAAATTATATGGAACAATAGATCCAAAGATCCAAATGGCACAAGGGGTGGTGATGTGTAGCCAAGGTCCTTCTTTCAGGACCAAGGCACTCATTCCCTTGACTGCTTTGAGTGTTGTCTGTTGAGGGATCACAACCAAGACCCTCCTTAAGAATTGCCTTCAGGCAAAAGGAACTAGGTAGCCCAAATTACACTACCTCTCTGGGGGCAGTACACATCCAATACTACTTCATTGGAATTGATATGAACTATTGCCAATAATATTTTAAGTAATATGTTGTCAGTCAAAGAAAAAAGAAAACTTTTTAAAAAAAGATTTTATTTGGGCGCCTGGGTGGCTCAGTTGGTTAAGCGACTGCCTTCGGCTCAGGTCATGATCCTGGAGTCCCGGGATCGAGTCCCACATCGGGCTCCCTGCTCAGCAGAGAGTCTGCTTCTCCTTCTCACCCTCCTCCCTCTCATGCTCTCTGTCTCTCATTCGCTCTCTCTCAAATAAATAAATAAAATCCAAAGATTTGGATTTATTTATTTGAGAGAGAGCGAATGAGAGAGAGAGCACAAGTTAGGGGGGAAGAGCCGAGGGAGAGGGAGAAGCAGACTCCCCGCTGAGCAGGGAGCCTGGCGTGGGGCTCCATCCCGGGACTTTGGGATCATGACCTGAGCTGAAGGCAGATGCCTAACCGACTGAACCACCCAGGCGCCCCAGAAAATAAAAAAAACTTGAGATGAACTGATATAGAATGGAACTATTGGAAGACTGTTGGTAAGAGCAGAGGAAATAATGATGATATGATCAACGTGGCCCTTGATATTCAGAGAGCTAGCTGAGAGAGATGGATTTGAGGCCCAGATGAGACACTGGCCAGTAATAATATATCTGGGTTTCAGTTTTCTCATGTAGATGAGGCAGGTTAGATTAAATGATCACCAAGTGTCTTCCTGCTCCTGTATTCTGTAATTCTAAAGTCCTCTGCTCAACATACAAACAAACAGCATGGGGGAACAATGCTTTAAACCTGTAACTAGCTTACTAATAGAAGATTATTCTTTAATACAATGATACAAATGGTTATCTAAAACCTAGAGATTCCTGCACCATGAAGTAATTCTTTTTTTTTAAGATTTTATTTATTTATTTATTTGAGAGAGAGGGAGAGAGAGAGAGAGAGAGAGACTGAGTGCACAAGCAGGGGGGAGGGGCAGAGGGAGAGGGAGAGCAGGGAGCCCAATGTGGGACTTGATCCCAGGAACCTGGGATCATGATCTGAGCTGAAGGCAGACGCTTAGCCGACTGACCCATCCAGGTGCCCCACCATGAAGTAATTCTTATGTGTACATTCCAACAGACAATAACTCCTATGAACAAGCACGACAAAAATAATTGTTTTTATTAAAAATAATAGGACATTAAGAATACTGTCACCATGGGAGTATAATGTACAATATAAATTAATGTAGTAGCAAGGATATTAAATACAGCAGTCATTCCTTCCCTTAAACAAATGAAAGTCACTTAAACACAGTCTATTCAATTCTTTTATGAAAAGCATTGATGTTCCCTGATCCACACTCTCCTTCTGTGTCTCTCCTTGTGCAGTGAATGTTGGATTGGATACTTTACCACACGTTGCTATACTGTTCTCAAGATGCAGGCAGAGTAATATGCAAGAATTATGTTCTGTATTTAAACAGTTCATCTTAAAATAAATAAACAAGGAAAGTCCTGGGGAAAAGGAGCATTGAGCTCTACCAGATATTAAAAGATAACATAAAGCTACTAAAACTAAAATATTCTGGAACACATGGATGGCTCAGTCAGTTAGGCATCCAACTCTTGATTTCAGCTCAGGTCATGATCTCAGGGTAGAGGGATTGAGCCCCGAATTGTTGAGCTTCACGCTCAGTGGGGAGTCTGCTTGAGATTCTCTCCCTCACCCTCAGCTCCTCCTCCCACTCTCTCTCTCTCTTTCAAATAAACATTTAAGAAAAATACTCTGGTATTAGTAGGTGAATAGACAAATCGGTGGAATAAAATAAAACTCCAGAAATAGACTCAAGTATATATGGAAATTTAATATGCAATACAGAAGACATCTTGAATCACAGAGGGAAAAGGATAGTTATTTTAATAAATACTACTTATTATGGGTTGAATTGTGTTCCCCCAAAAGATATGTTGAAGTCCTAATCCTCAGTAAGTCAGAATTATTTGGAAATAGTGTCATTGCTGATGTAATTAGTTAAAATAGGGTGAAGCTATACCAGAGTAGGCTGAGCCCCTAATCCAGTATGACTAACAACCTAAGAAAGGGAAATTTGGACACAGAAACAGATATGCACAAAGGGAGGATGATGCAGAGACACACCAGGAGAAAGGCATGTAAAGACAGAGGCAGAGACTGGAGTGATACATCTACAAGCCAGAGAATGCTTGGAAGAGGCAAGGAAGTATCTGTCTTCCCATGGACGCTTCAGAGGGGCCATGCCTCTGCTGACACCTTGATTTTGGACTTCCTAGTTTCCAGAACTACAAGAAAATAAATTTCTGTTGTTTTAAACCACCCAGTTTGTGGTACTTTGTTTTGGCATCTCTACCAAACTGATCCAGGATCAGATAACTGGATAATCATTTGGCAAAAGATAACATTGAATCCATACCTCACATCACATAACAGAAGAAATTCTAAATGCATTAGAGAAATAACAGTGAGAGATGAAATTATACAAGCTCTAAGGGAAAAAAGAGTGAATTCCTTTCTAACCATGAATCAATATCTAGTAGCATAAAGGAAAAGATTCATATATTCAACTCTATGAACAGAAAACTCTTTTGCTTAACAAAAGAAGCACAACTAGCAAAATCAAAAGACAAAAGAAAAACTGAAGAAAATATTTGTAATTTACATCACAGACAATTGACTATTTTCTATTCTTTACAGCTTTTTAAAATAGAAAAGAGAAATACCAAAAATCACAAAGGACATGTACAGATAGTTTACGGAAAAAGAAAGGCAAATGACCTTAAACCAATGAAAAAGATGCCCACTCACTCATAGTCAAAGAAATTTAAAATTTCACTGCAATGCTCTCTCTCATTTATCAGATTAGAAAAATCCCAAAGTTTGAAAATATATAAAATTTTAAACTATATAAATGTTTTACATATCCAAAATTGTGCATATATCTTGTTTAAAAGCAATTCTTAGAACTGAAAGCAAATAGAAATAAATAAGTCTGTACATCAAAGTATATATATTATATAGTATAACTATATGTAATTATATATATATAATTTCAAGGGGCTTTAGAATTTAGTACCTTTAGTGGACATCTTTGGTGAGATATAGTCTAAGGACAAAAAGAACTGCAAAATATCTTAAACTTAATTCAGTAATTATAAGTAATAATATTGGTATTGCTATTTTGAAATTTTTGAATACTATAAAATAAAGCTAATACCACATTAATAATATTAGGAACCAAGATATTCAGTGTAAGAGAAAAAAGATAAAGGTAAAAGCCTATGATGTTACATTTGAATTAGAAATAGCAACTCGATCTCATGTTTTTCATAGTTTTATTTTTATTTTTATGTTTTTTAAAGATTTTATTTATTTAACAGAGAGAGACACAGCGAGAGAGGGAACACAAGCAGGGGGATTGGGAAATGGAGAAGCAGGCTCTCCGCTGAGCAAAGAGCCCGATGTGGGGCTCGATCCCAGGACTCTGGGATCATGACCTCAGCCGAAGGCAGACGCTTAACGACTGAGCCACCCAGGAGCCCCATAGTTTTATTTTTAAGTGATTAAAAACTATGATAACTTAGGAAACTTTTTAAAAATATTTAGTTATCTTATAGAATTTATGTCCTATAATTACATGGTTTTATATAATATTTACTTTTCCCCCTCATTAATCAGCACTGAAGGGATTTTGACTACATATAATCTGTACTATGAATTATATTCTAAAATCACCAGTAATAATAAAAACACTTTTTTATTTTAAAACATGTATTTTATGATTTCTAAGACTTGTATTTTTTAGCAATGTTTACTGACAAGATCTAGATGCAGTGATTCTCCAGCCATAGTGAGCATTCCTAACCTTCAGATTTTGGTTTTAACATACTTATTTTCATGGAAAGATACCAGTCTTTTGGAGACTAGCTGATTCCAGGTCTGGAGTAGGGAAAATGCATATGAATCTGGGACAGCTTGTTATGCCTGAAAGGAAGAAAGCATTCAAACACTATGGCATCATGGCCAAAGAGTACAGAATCAATTGTGAAGGATACCCAAGGACCATATTTGGGACAATTTGAGAATCAAAAAATCAATTGTGCTGGGCTGAAACACACTGCATATTTTAAAAAATCATAAGTTGACAGAATACAGGGGACTTCTGGCTCTGGTGATGATATAACAGCTAGTATTCAACGTAATCACCAGCTGGAAACGACTACAATACCTGGATACAAGTCCTTCAGGTTACTTCCCGGCAGCTATCCTGTAGACTCAGAACCACGCTGCATACTATCCTTCTCACCAAATTGCTCAACTAAGACCAAGTCCTTGCTGGACTGTTCAGGGTCCCAGACCTCATCCATTCCAACTATGCCTGGTGCTGTCTGCCCAGCTGCTCCTAGACTACCATTGAATAGTGAGTCCAGCTTCTTTATAGGTTTCACGAGTCATGTCAACAGTGTGTTGCTAACACAACACAGTGGGTCCACCACTGCAGCAGCTGCTGTGGTAGCTATTCCTGCCGTCAGTGTTCTTCCACAGTATAAATATGCTGTAGGAGTTTGCAATCCTCAACAACGTCTTAATATGAAGCCACAGGTTACCATGCAGCAGCCTGCTGTTAATGTGCAAGTTCAGGAGCCTGTAACTACTTCCATCTTGGCATCTGCTCCTCCTCAAGTACAAAAACAAATTTGGGTGAATGCTTCCTTTTAGTCAAGCCATGCACCCTACTGTTGCTGGTAAAAAATCACCAATGTGTTGTTGGACACTGATAATCCAGAACCTCTCCATAGGCTTGAATCTCCAGAGTCTCTCTGATCTAAGGTTGCTGAAGCATTGGTGTACTACAAGCCCACCAAGCTAAAAAGGCTTCCCAGGAAGCAATTAACAATGTCCTTGGAGTTCCAACTGCTTAAAATTGATCAGGGACTATGAAGAGAAACACATGCTTCACCAGAGAAAAGTATCTAAACACCAAAAAGCTTACATATTATGGGGGAAAATTGCTAAATATAAAATAGATGCAAAAGAGGAAAAGAAACTTTGAACCTTGTGTACTGAGCAAATGCTAGGTCTAGATTACTTCCTAATTTACACACACACACACACACACACACACACACACACACACTAGACCATCAGAAAAGAGACAAGCCTATAAAAACTAATGTTTTATAGATCCTGGGAAAAACAGTTTTCAGCAAAGTACAAAAATTTAAAGCATTCTTTTAATTTTATAATTCTTTACTGTGGAATAGCTCAGAATGTCATTTGTTTTAAATAACAATTGAATACTGAGCAAGGAAACGTAATTTGGATTATAAAATTCTTGCTTTAATAAAAATTCCTTAAATAGTGAAAAAATATTAATGAGTAAACAAAGACATACTTGATAAATTTATAAGGAACAGTGTTCTTGTATTTACTTGTTTAAATACTATGAACACTTGAATACTGTACACATGGTTAACTGGTTGTAATTTTAAAATGACATTAATGAAGGTAATTTTTTTTATGTTCAATTAGCCAGCATATAGTACATCATTAGTTCTTGATGTAGTATTCAACGATTCATTAGTTGCATAGAACACCCAGTGCAAGTGCCCTCCTTAATACCCATCACCTGGTTACCCCATCCCCTGACCTTCTTCCCTTCTGTAACCCCCAGTTTGTTTCCCGGAGTCTAGAGTCTCTCATGGTTTGTCTCCCTCTCTGATTTCTTCCCATTCAGTTTTCCCTCCCTTCCCCTGTGGTCCTCCACACTATTATGTTCCACATATGAGTGAAACCATATGATAATTGTCTTTCTCTGCTTGACTTACTTCACTTAGCATAATCCCCTCCAGTTCCATCCATGTCAATGCAAATGGTGGGTATTCATCCTTTCTGATGACTGAGTAATATTCCATTGTATATATGGACCACATCTTCTTTATCCATTCATCTGTTGAAGGGCAACTTGGCTCCTTCCACAGTTTGACTATTGTGGACATTGCTGCTATGAACGTTGGGGTGCATGTGCTCCTAATGAAGGTAATTTTTATAAAAGTTTTTATGTAGAAAATTTAAAATTCAAATTATTTGAATGCCTGCAACACTACTTTTAAAAAGTAGAGTGTTTTGATCTAATGAACATATATTAAATTTAATACTTAAGAAACAATCTATAAATCACCAAAAATGACAATTTCCCCTTAATTAAAAAAACATAGTTCCTCATTCTGAAAATGATTTATTGTACCTTTATCTTTTATTAAGATCAACTTTCTATTTTAAAATCTAATTCTCTTGTAAATGTAAAATACTATCTTGTGAATGTAAAAATATTTTCATTTACTTATTAGTAAAAATGATTTGCCCTCATGATATAACATTAGTCAAAACACTGGAGCAGTTTAGAACTTTAAATTTTTAGAATTTTAGTACTAGAATTAAAATAGTTGAAATGAGGCATAAGATCTATGCTGAGTTGTAAAAATGTAGAAGAAAATGCTACTAGAACAGCAGCTATTTTATCTCCTCCAGAGTTATCCAGGTGTGTGTGAACTTTTGACAGTTTTACTGTTATATTTTGTGGAAGGTCCCAGTCTTAACAGGAATATATATATATATATATATACACACACATATATATGTGTGTATATATATATATAGTTTTGGTTGCCTTATAGTTGTTTCGCTTTGCAAATTTATGGGTAAAGTTCACATTCTGTGCTATTTTAGTATTTTACTTACATAGAAGAGGGAAGACAGAAACCAAGTAATGTTTAGTTCCTGCATTTGGCTTTTGCCAAAGAAGTCTGAATGATTTCTAAGAAGCCATTCACTAAGGCTATTTGAGAAGGTTTTATGTGACCCTTCCAACTTTAAAATAATCTTTTTTTTTTAAAAAGATTTTATTTATTTATTTGACAGAGAGAGACACAGCGAGAGGGAACACAAGCAGGGGGAGTGGGAGAGGGAGAAGCAGGCTTCACGCCAAGCAGGGAGCCCAATGCGGGGCTGGATCCCAGGACCCTGGGATCATGACCTGAGCCCAAGGCAGACGCTTAAGGACTGAGCCACCCAGGCGCTCCTAAAATAATCTTGACATAAACGGAAACTGCATTTTGCTTGTGATTGGTTCTATATAAGCATAGCAGATTTCATCAGCCAGAATTGAAAGGAGATTCCGTATTACTGAGGAAAAGAAAAGCTCACATGGACAAGTCTATTAATCTTTCATTTCTGCAGGCTGAATTTAATTCTTTATTTTATACTCATTGAAAAATCATGGTTCATTTCCATTTGTGATTTAATTTTATATCTACAAATAAATACTACACATAATGTTTCATTTAAAAGCTATTAAACTTGTCATTTTAAGGGTACTGCAGAAGTAAATAAGTCTAATTTTGGTTCTTTTATTTAACATACCATTCATTTAGATAGTCGCTGAAAACAGAATTTGAAATCCATTTTGTTGACCCACTTATTCCTGGCATTTTTGTCCTTCATAGTGATCTTTTTAACCAAATTACTAACCTGATGGTGGGTCCTACTTCTCCTGTCTGGAGGCTTAGACTATCTTACCTTTCTGTCATTGGGCTCATTTAAGTTTTTATTATACCGAGTTTGTAATATGACAGCAGATTCAGCCTGATGGATTACTTTAAACTTTCCTAGAGTACTTACAGATTTACTTTGTTCTTAAAATACATAAATACTATTTTATCAAATTAACCTTGGAATAAAAAATCATAGGAAAGCTCTGTAATGAAATCACATATTTATTAAATCCTTGGTTCTATGTACAATCTCCACGTATTTGTATGTTTTAATTTTTCTCTCATGTAAGATAATTTATTAAAAGAAGCAGGCAGGTGATGGCAAATAAACTTTTTAATGAAGTTCTAATTTTGTCAATTCGACATCGATTTTGTTTGGCTCATGGTGTGTAAGTACTTTGGGTCCCAGTACGCCAATAATTAGAGCTCCATTTGGAGCTGTAATCAAGATGGCTAAAAATGCTACTGTCATCACATCCTTTGAATATGGTTCCAAGTGGGGTGCACTGCTTCTTGCTGTTTCTAGAGCCAGAGGACCTAATACAGCCTGCATATAGGGGGTAAAAAGATGAGACATAAAGAAAAATATTAAATAGTTAATACATGATAAAAGGTAATGGCCCTGTTAAAACAAACAAAACCTAGTAGTAAGCCATCAGAAAAGAGACAAGACTTAAAGTGCCGAGGAATTTTCATGAATTACTCATCAATTCTATGTTCTCCCTAGCAAATATAACTGGATGAAAAGTGAAATAGTGACAAATTATCGTGCACGCATTTTGGGGCCGATTTTGTATTTTTATCATCTCAGCTTTCCCCTGTTTAAATATCTTTTTTGAGTGCTCGCATTAGTCTCAGAACCTCAGGAGTTCTAGCTGAAGCAGGGTTTTGCTTATTTACCTTTACCATGGACTATAAGGTTCTTGGCTGTAATAAGAAAACACAAAATACTAAGGTTTCTTATGGCTTTCTAGGATTTTGTTGCTTATCTTCTCCTTATTCTTCCTACTTGGGAGGCAATGTGTCCAGTAAAACTGACAAGAGGTTTGGAATCTACAAAGTGGACATGAGAGATTACGAAGTAACTTGCCTAATGTTAGAGGCAAAACACCCAGGCTGGTCCCATGGACCAGCTTTTTTAACCATGACACAGAGAATTTTGTTGCACAGGAACTCACAAACTTCTGTTTTGGAATAACAATGGAAAAAAGAATCTCCGGAAATCAAGACTTATGCTGCCAGGTTAAAAAGTCTAACAATAAGTAGTAATACCTCTTTGTAGGAGCAGAATATCATTGAATCAGAGGGCAAAGCCACAAGGTCTCCCCATTCATTCATTCATTCATTCATCATTCATTCTTGTAGGTATGCAATGCTTACTAACTGTGTACTTCCTGTGTGCCAGGCACTGTATTAAGTACTAGGGGAAAAATAATGAAAGAAAGCAGACACTGTTCTTGTCTTTCCCAGATAGTCTGGTGAGGAGATTTAGTCATTAATTAAAATCATATAAATTAAATGCATAATTAAAAATAATACACGTGCATTCATGTATGGTAGAGTGGGTGGCAAGGGTAGGAAAGATATATTTTTAAAAGAATTAATGTGTCTCTACTTTAAAATCATTACATTTATCCCTATAATATTCAGCAAAATGTAAACATTCTAGTATCCAGATATATTCTTATTTTGTATTTTGGGACAACAGAAAAAAAGTTTCAGAAGTTTAGGAAGTATTTGTCATTAAAATACACTTTTTAACTTTAGAAGAATTGCTTTTAAAACTGAGATTTTAAAAGATTACATTATTTTCAATGAGTAGTTATGATCAAGTATTTTAAAAGTAAGGCTAATAGCCTACATTTTGTAATTAAAGTAACATTCATTTGGAATTTTAAAAAATCATCAACATTACAAATTATTAAAATGACTTAATATGTTCTTACCTGGACTGTAGCTTTGGGCATCCATGATAAAGCAATAAATATTTTCTCCTTAAAACTAAAGCCAGCAAAGCACATCAAAACAAATGTAAAAGAGATTCGAACCAATAGTGCCAGACTCATAGTAGCAACACAAATGCCTACAACAGATAAAAACAAACATAAACAACAAAATGTTTGGGAAGAAGTGGTTCTTTATACCTAGAAAAAGTGCAAGAGATTATCTGATGGTGGAGGTACCATGTAAGATAAGATAGATTACATTTATTTAATTCTGAGCTAATAGACTTTGAACTTTCACTATAAATGAAAGTATTCAAAAGGTGCTGATGGTATGTAATATTTTCTGTCAGAAAAGAATTCCAATCTGCATTTCCTCAGATCATTCAGGGAAGGTATTCAGCGCTATCTTTGGTAACAAAGGGCATACAGGGTAACAGAAGAGCAAATGTATGTTATTAACTGTATCATGAGTTTCTGAAGAAGGTTCTTGTAGCATTCAAGACATATTGTAAATAAAATAAAAATTATTCATAGTTTTCTTAAATATTTTCAAATCTTATATTTTTTGTGCCTGTAATTATTCTTACCAATAGCATTTGATTTAAGAGATGCAACAGATACTTCTGATCCAACCAAACCAAAAAGAAGGGGTTGAAAAATATACCATGTAGTTTTAATAATTCTCTGGACTTTAACCTGTAGAAAAGAATAATATATTTTTAGTTATTGTGTTTAATTGTTTTGACACTTAAAAATAATTGCATTTTAAAAAGTTAAAGTCTCTCAATATTTAATGAACTTAAGATATTTTATTTGTAGAAGAAATGTTAAAGCTTAAAAATTGAGTATGTTAATTCTTTTACTCAAACACTTAAGTAGAATTTGGTTAAAAAAATCATCAAAGCTTATAGCAGAATTATTTACAATAGCCAAGACATGGAAGCAGCCCAAGTGTCCATTGATTGATGAATGGATGAAGAACATGTATGTGTATACACACACACACACGCGCACGCGCGCGCACACACACACACACACACATGCACACAATGGAATATTATTCAATCGTGTATTTCCACGTCCTTTTCCTAAATATTTTATTTCCTTGATTGATTTATATACATCCTTGAAGACACAAATTTCTGGAACATCTTCCAACAAGAACAAAGAGATTTCCTAAATGTCTATTATAGATGTAAAAAAATAGTTATTTTATCTTAAAAAATGATGTATTAAAAATATTCACCTTTTCTGTGGACCAATTTATCCCTGCAACAAAAGTTAATGCTAATGTGCATAATCCTCCAGCTGCATGTAAACCAATATGATGGCTTCCCAAGACAGCAGTAACACACATACTCAAAATAAGGAAAGCTCTCTTCAGTGGCAGTTTTGTCTAGAATTAGATAGATATTTGGAAATTAATTTACATTTAATATATAATACAATATTTATATCTTCTACCATTTATTATTGACCCTTTGGTATCATGTCTCTATATGTTATATTAAATAGTGTCTAGAATTTTTACTTTCTTCCTCACCAAAAATTTTAGCAAACTTGATACCAAGTGAAAAATTTTGCAATTATTAAGTTTTATCTTCTCCCACATCTCTGATACCAATGTCAGTAAAATGGCTATAGTACTTTAGCTATAAGTGAAGAAGGAAGGAAAGAGACCCATATAAATTGTAGTTCCTATAACATATCTAATGAGTTTCTTTTTAAGATTTTATTTATTTATTTGATAGAAACAGAGATAGCGAGAGCAGGAACACAAGCAGGGGAAGTGGGAGAGGGAGAAGCAGGCTTCCTGCCGAGCAGGGAGCCCAATGCGGGACTCGATCCCAGGACCCTAGGATCATGACATGAGCTGAAGGCAGACGCTCAACGACTGAGCTACCCAGGCACCCCATATCCAATGAATTCTTAAAAATTAAAGTTTTAAATATCTCTTAGCTGAGACAGCTGTTACAGAGAAATTAAGATGCAAGTCACAGAAATACAAGAGTAATGGCATATCCTTTAGGGGAGGAAAGGGTTGAGTTTAATAGTGTTGCCTCAGTCAAAGGCAGTGGGAGTAAATTTAAGTCAGAAAATATTCAGAGATAAATGGCAATCTCTTTCACCAAAAATGTTCAAGGGAAAATTTGAGGGAAAAAAGATTAGGGAAAATTGTCAGTGGTCAATAGGCAATTTAATGAATAAAGGGCTGGGGTGGAATGGAGAAGGTACTCTGGGTTAAGTACACTTTTCTGATACTCTTATTTGCCAAATCAGGAATCAGAGACTTCAGTCAAGGCCATTGACCTGTATCAATCACAACTGTGCTCCATTTCAAGCAGAGAGTAGCACTAGGGGCTATTTTGGGGAAAGAGAATTAAATATTACATTTAATAGTTCATGGATCTTCCAGAAGTTCAAATTTTTGAAAGAAATGTCTAACACTACACTTCTAAAAAATAGTAACTTTTTATTTACCTGATCTCCACTTGGAAAATATTGAACAAAAATTCCCAAAACACCTCCTGCCAGCACGCCAATAAGTACGTCCCGAAAAGAGGCAAGGACATTATTAAGTATACCACCTGTAAGGGCACACAATAAGGGAAACATCTCACAGAGTAATATTTTCACATACCTAACATATCAGAAGATCAAATCTAGGTGGTTCATAGAGAAAAGCACATATCTTCTAGAACAAATATGCAAAAATGGGCCTTTAATATTCATATACTTGAAAACATAATGATCTATTTGATAAATTAAGTATGTACTCTCAAATAATTTAATAAATACACACAATTCAGAAAAGTTCATTGAAAATATAGGCCAGAAAACAAGGAAGTAATAAGCCACTGTGGGTTCCCTTAGAAACACAACCTAAAAGACCAGGTGAGGTGGAAGAATGGACAGAGTTTTGACAAAGGAGCACCTCTGGCACCTCACATGTCTGGTGATGTTTCTTCTCTGATATACTGTTGTGACAAAGAAACAAATGACTTAAACATAAAAAGAAAAATTTAACAACAACAGAAAAAAAAAAGATTTACTCCAGGATCAATCCTAGGAATATTTGAGTCAGCAGTCAATTGAGTTTCCAACATATTTTATATGCCCATATCTGTAGTTTAGAGGAACAAATTCTAAAAAAAGATCCTACATCACAAAAAAAAGTTGTTATGCTATGGGTATTTTAGCTCAATGAGATGTGTAAATATATATATTTTAGAAATGTTTTTCCATGAAAAAATAACAGAAATGCAGGATGACAACAGCAAGATGGTAGAATGGGAAGCCCCAGAACCTTGATCCCTCAAAGAGGCATTAACTTAACAACAATATACAGTCCGAAAGCCTTAATGGAACTCCACAAACCAATTAAGAAGTTGCAGCAAGAGAAAAATGACTCATCATGTACAAGAAAGCTCCTATAAAATTATCAGAGGATTTCAGAGCAGAAACCTTACAGACCAGAAGGGGGTGTGATGGTATATTCAAAGTGTTGAAAGGAAAAAAACTGCCAATGAAGAATACTATTTTACAAGATTATCTTTCAGAATGAAGGAAAAATTAAGATTTACCCAGATAAACAAAAGTTGAAGGAGTTCATTACTACTGCACCTGCCTTACAAGAAATGTTAAAGGGAATCCTTCAAGTAGAAGTAAAAGGATGGTTAGCAACACAAAAGCACACAAATATAAATCTTTGGTAAAGGTAAATACATAGATGAATTCAGAATTCTGTAATACTGTAATGGTGGTGAATAAATCACTTTCAATTCTGTTATAGAATTTAAGATAAAGACATAAAAATAACTATAAGACTGTATTAATAGGGACGCCTGGGTGGCTCAGTCGGATAAACATCTGCCTTCGGCTCAGGTCATGATCCCAGGGTCCTGGGATGGAGTCCCACATCGGGCTCCCGGCTCAGCGGGAAGCCTGCTTCTCCCTCTCCCTCTGCCTGCCGCTCCCCCTGCTTTGTGCTCTCTCTCTCTCTCCGACAAATAAATAAATAAAATCTTTAAAAAAAGACTGTATTAATAGATATACAACATAAAAAGATAGAATTTGTGACATGGATAACAAAGGGAAGAGGGCGAGATGTAAAGGATTAGAATTTTTATATGTGATTGAAATTAAATTATCACTTTACGTTTTTATAAATATAGGGATAGAAAAAGATATTCCATGCAAATGATAACCAAAAGACAGCAGGGTGGTCATACTTATATCAGACAAAATAGAATTTAAGTCAAATACAAATAAGTCACAAGAGATAAAGAAGAGTATTATATAATGACAAAAAGGCCAACTGACCCAGAAGATAGGGTTAAGTCTCTTTACCATATTCCAAAATGTAGATGTATTGAAGATCTAATGTAAAAAAATAAAACCTTGAAAGTCCTTAACATTTAAAAAAATGTATTTTATTTATTTGAGAGAGAGAGAGAGAGAGCATGAGAGGGGGAAGAGCAGAGGGAGAAGCAGACTCCCTGCTGAGTGGCAGGGAGAGGGCCTCAATCCCAGGACTCTGGGATCATGACTTGAGCTGAAGGCAGACACTTAACCGACTGAGCCACCCAGACACCCCAAAAGTCCTTAACATTTTAAGTGACCATTTACATAGTCATGAGTCAAGAGGATTTTCTAAGCATGTAGCTGCTTTTGGTTTTTTTACTTTTTCTGTCCTCCACAAATTAGGTTGATCTCCTGTAGCATGTTCCATAGTACCTTATACTATGTACTATTCATCACATTTTGTAATTATTTGTTTAATACAAATTCCTTGAGAACATGAGCCACATGGTCTTCTCTGCTGTGCTAATAGTACAGAATAGCATTTAAAAGTGTGGGTCTGGGGTCAGACTGCCAGATTGCATCTTGGCTTCCCTACTTTTTGGATCTGTGACTTTGAGCAACTTACTTAACCTCTGTTCCTTGGTTTCCTATTCTGTAAAATGAGTATAGTACTGATGTGTGACTATTAAATGAGTGGAAATAGCTATGGAACTTGGAGCAAGTACCAACCAATTACTCAATAAAAGCTAATATTGTCGTTCACTGTTTATCCTCAGTGTTTGGCACAATTGTTGGCACAATGGAAGAGGAACACAAAAAATTTTAAAAAGAATTACTGATACTAGTCATGAAGGAAAAGACTGTCAGATTTGACAATAAAAAATTTGAAAAATCTGAATTGCAAAAAATGATAAAGTTAAAAGAAAAATTATAAATGTGGAAAACTATAGGACATGAAACAAAAGGTTATCATTCCTAACTTTATGCAGAATCTTGACAAAAGAACAAAAGATGAACACATATATAAAATAAAAGCAAAGGATTTCAAGAAAAGCAATTTATAAAACAGGATGCCAATGGCCATTAAACATGAACATTTTAAAATATCACTAGTATTCAAAGTACTTCATCTTAAGAGGCCTCACCTTTCACCTATCAAATAAACAAAGATATAAAAGACAAATAATACCAAGTTTTGAAGAAGGTGAAGAGAAAGTGGCAAGCTTTTACACCCTGGTAGGACATGACATTGTGGTAATATATCTCAAAAAAGCTTATAACTTTTATACTTTTATCTCAACAATTTCACTTTTGAGATTATGAAAATATTAAGATTAGGTACAACTATTTAGCTCTAAGATGTTCAACCAAGCATTATTTTAATAGTGAATATTGGAGTCAACTTCAATTTTCAACAGTTACATAAGTATGATGCAGCCAACAGAAAACTATACAACCATTAAAAATGTCATGGAAATATATTTACTGAAAAGAAACATGTTGGTGATATACAGTTAAGTACAAAACAACTCAGGTTACAAGAAAGTATGGCCGATTCTTATAATTTTATAAGAATATTGGGAGGGAAGTCAGAGAGAATGGGGAGAGAGTGAGAGGGAGAAAGAGAAAGTCTGGATTGATATCAAGAGTCGGTTATTATTTCTGAGGTTATGTTGCAGAGTTTATTTTTATATTTTCCTTTTTTTCCTTCTTATTTGTCTTGTGATTTTAAGAGAAACTATACATATTACTTCTCAACTTAAATATTTTGGTGCTTCAATAATACAGAAGATGGAATTTCAAACATTGCAGATAATTAAAGCATTACAATACGTGGAAAGATTTACTTTCACAATTTCTTGGACATTCAAGCCCAAATATTACCTTGGGATTCAGAATTGCTGCAGATCTTGTCCCACCACTACCAAAAAGGCACACAGTTGTTCATACTCTATATATTTAGGTTGTCTTAATAACAGAACAACCAGTTATTTATAATGATGGCCAAAAAGGCACATTTTAGAAATATATATTAAATAGCAGTACTTAATAATATTGCTGCTTAAAATTTTCTATTGAAAACTGTGATAAAATTCCAAACCAACATAAACAGAAAAATGATAATAATATGGGTTATCAGATTAATTACAATATATGGTTATGAAAATAAAATCATGTGTGTTAGTGGTTTCTCAATCCATTGAAACTTCTTCCCTGCTCTAGAATGAGCTTTCTATGAAGAATAAAAAGATGTTACATGTCAAAATAAATAAATGTTAATAAAGAAGCAAAGCCAGAAACCTTGTTTAAAGAACCAGAAAAAGCTATAATGAGGTGGCAGTTGCTGTATTTTGTTTACCTGAGGAGAAGACTATGCTCAAGCATGTACTGAATCCAGTGACTGCTATGATGTCATCCAAACTGCTAGCAGCTATCAGTAAGGTTGGGATGCCTTTATTAATGCCATATCCATTTTCTTGCAAAAGGAGCATGGAAGGGACAACCACAGCAGGAGAGACAGCACCTAGTACAAAACTATTAGAAAAACTTTGAAAACCAATTTTAAAACATCCTTTTAACAAAGTAGTGTTTTATATTAAATTTTACAACAAATACATTAACCTTTTCAGATTTACAATTACTTCAAAAGTAAAAATGCTGAGTCAATATAATTTAATGGGTAAAATTTTTCACACATTTTTTCTGCTGGCTGATAGTTTATGGAGATTTCATTTAACATGTTGGTTTGGGCACAAATTGCCTCTCCCTTTATTCCTAAATCCTTTGAGATGAAGCTATAAAAATAATACGAAAACCCATAACCTAACTAGAAAAAAAAAAAGGAGAATCCTTAATGGATAAGAAACCACGTATATCCCAGGAAGATAAGAGTTTAACATTGAAGAAGGAAATCATAAGCCAAGTGTGTGTGAGTAAACATTGCTACAAAAGATATGGTATACTTCTAAAAATGCTCCAAGCCCAGAAATGGCAGATGCTGGGAGCAGGGGAAATCTGAGGAAATCCAATGGGTGACTATTTGGAGTACCACTGTAAGAATGGCCAGATAAATGTACTCTCCACCCCATTTCTAACTCTTGAAGAAGTCAGTAAGGAATGGATATCTGCCCCAAAGAAGGAACAATGAGTGTGGGCACCTAAGTTACAAAGGCTTTCTAGCAGCTTTCTAGCAGTCTTACCCTGCTGAGAAGAGCTTACTTGGGGAAGCTAAGGAGGTTTTCCTACTCTTCCTTCTTCTAGACAGCTCCTGTGAATTATTGACTGATATAGAGGGTCTGAGAGTTTAGCACTTTTGCCTCTCTGGCTGTACAATCCCTCTGATACAGTTTTTTCTCAAGATTTCCCTTTAGACTCAAGAAGATCCTAGAATTCCCTGAAAATACTTATTTGCTTAGTTCGATTGTTTCTGAACTTTATGGCACATTGGAATCACCTGGTATATTATTTTTCGGTAGCTGCTTAACAAATTATTCCCAATTTTAGTAGCTTAAAGCAACAAACACTTATTATCATACAATTTTTGTGGGCCAGGAATCTGGGTATGGCTTAGCTGTGTGCCTCTGAATCAAGGTCTCTCACAAGGTGGTAGAAGATCTGCTTTACTCA
Source organism: Eumetopias jubatus (assembly GCF_037043125.1). Taxonomy (NCBI): domain Eukaryota; kingdom Metazoa; phylum Chordata; class Mammalia; order Carnivora; family Otariidae; genus Eumetopias; species Eumetopias jubatus. The sequence goes on along the minus strand of NW_028274808.1, from coordinate 118,384,785 downwards.
CGTGGCTGTTGGCAGACTTTCAATATTTTGCCCTGGAGGTTTCTCAACAGGGCTACTCATAATATGGCAGTTGGAGTCCCTCAAAACGAGTAATCAAAGAAAATGCAAGAGAGAACACACAAGATAGAAGCCATGGTCTTCTCATGACATAGAATGTCTCAGGACATTCTATCATTTCTACTGTATTTTGTTCATTAGAAGCAAATCAGTAAGTCCAGCCCATATTCAAGAAGAGGGTATTACACAAAGGTATAAATATTAGAAAGCAGGGATCACTGGGAGTGATCTTAGAGGCTGACACCTTGTACTTGGGGACCTTTCAAAATACTGATGTTTGTCTCCCATTCTAAGACATACTGATCTAAGATGGAATTTGACCTGAGTACTAGGATTTTAAACAATTTTTTTAAATTGTGGCAAGGAATACATAATATACAATTTACCCTCTTAATCATTTTTAAGTGCACAGTTCAGTAGTATTAACTCTATTCTGATTGTTGTATAACAGATCTCTAGAACTTTTTTGTCTTACAAAACTAAAACTCTATATCCATCAAACAACTCCCCTTTCTCCCTCACCCAAGACCCTGACAACCATCATTCTACTTTCTATTACTATGGTTTTGACTACTTTAGATATATCAGTGGAATCATACAGTATTTGTTCTGGCTTATTTATCCCAGCATAATGTCCTCCAGGTCCATCCATGTTGTAGAATGTGACAGGATTTCTTTCTTTTTTTTTTTTTTAACAGGTGAATAATATTCTATGTATATACCACATTTTCTTCATCCATTCATCTGTCAATGTGGGCTGCTTCCACTTCTTGGCTATTGCAAATAATGTTCCAATAAACATGGGTGTGCAAATATCTCTTTTGAGATCTTTTGTTCTCAGGTATCCAAAGTGTGTCACTCTTTTTTTCTGCCAGTATTCTGAGTCAGGTGAGACAGAAACCAGTCCCTTGGGTCAAAAAGCCAAAATGTAGGACACATACTCCAGCTTTTTCTTTCCTTCCTGATGGAGAAGCCAGGATTTGGGAGTTTTCTCCTGGTTGCCCCTTGCTGTGCAGGGAGGGGGTGAGGTATGGTGGGTAAATGCAATGAAATGTTCTAACTGCTCCAATGTGTCTCTTCTTGGCCTTGTACTTGGATGGGATACTATAACCTCTCAAGTGGTTTCTGGAGTTCTCACAAAGGTAATCTGGTTCTTATGTATTTAAGTCAGTGTTGTGCAAGAAGGAGAGCTGGGGCTTCCTATTCTGCCATCTTGCTGACATTACTCTTCTGATTGTTGGGATTTTTAAAAGCTCCCCAGGTGATTTTAATGTATAGCAAAGTTTGGGAACCATTGATTTTCCCCATAGTCTATCTAGTTTCCTTCATTCAGAGGTTTCTACTGAGACTTCCCTCAGTACATTACTTGCATAAGAATCTTAATCTCAGCCTGAGCTTCTAAGATACCTTACTTGGTTACATGATTGGACTATTCCCTGCAAGAAGACAAAAGCCAGTAAGATAAAGTAATCACAAGCTAATGGGAAGTTTAAAATACAAAAATGAGCCCCCATTAAAGTATCACAAAATATTTAGGGAAGTCTATTACTTTGAGGCACCATGTTCATTAAGTGGAAAAAATGTATACCTGAGAAAAGAGATGTAGTAGGAAGAAAGCCACCAAAACATGACTTCAGAATAACTATAAATATCCTCTGAATCATGAAACTATACTGCATCTATCCATAAAATTTTAATGATAGTTCCTAGAAATTAACAATAAATTCCCAAATTAAAAAAAATTGGTGATATAAACATAGCTGAAGAGTGATTTAATAAGCTAGAGAACTGTGCAGAGAAAATTTTTCAGTGTATACTGCAAAAGGTAAGCATATAGAAAGTATAAAGAAAACTTAATAGGTATGGAGGAGGGAGTTACAAAAGGACATAATAGAAGAGAACTTCAGAGAGGTAAAAGATATAATCAAGTTCTGAAAAAAATACACAATCTTCTGATTGAAACATCACACCAGATATTGAGTTGAACAAATTTTAAAAAGACTTGCCTAATGATATTAAGGAATTGTTGTTAATTTAATAAGAAAAATGCTGTTACCTTTTAGAAATGCGTACTGTAGGAAATAGGGGTGAAATACCATCATGTGTGTAGTTTACTTTAGGATTCATTAGGGACTATTAAGTTTAAATTAAGGATATTTGGTGTTTGTTATTGTGTTATTATTCTCTCTACTCTTGTACATGTTTGAAAAATTTCACTAAATAAAAAGACCTATCTGAGATTGCTCTTTTCAAACTTTAATATGAAAATGAATTACATGAGAATCTCATTAAAATGCAGATTCCATTTCAAAAGTCTGGGATGGGGCCCAATATTCTACATTTCTAACTTTTAGGTGATATGAATGTTGCTGTCCAAGGAACATACTTTGTATAGCAAGAAATTTTTTGTTGGAAAAATTCAGAAAACCGAGCTTCCAAAGAGAGAGAGAGAAAAAGACTGGATTAGCCTACCTAGAAAAAGAATTAAAAATTAGTTTGATAAGAGATTCCTCATGGGCAAAATGAATGCAAAGAGATAACAGTGATATCCTTAAAGTATTGAGGGAAAAGAATTTTGAATCTAAAATTCAATACTGAGTCACACAGAAGTCATATTCAGACATTCAAGGATTCAGTTTATTATCCACTGATCAGTTTTAAAAGAACTAGAAGATCAACTCATCAGGAAAAATATTTAATACAAAAGAAAGGAGTTTAAAAAAAGTAAAAGGGCATAGGCAGCATAATGTAGACATTAAGAATGAAGGCTCTAGCCATAGCCAAAGTTCTGGATATATCTATTTAGTTGTCTGATGATGTTAGGAAAACTATGTAACATCTCTTTGTCTCTGTTTGTATGCAAAAAAATGGGAATAATAATAGTATCTATTTCACAGAACTTTGTGAGGATTAAATAAATTAATTATCAAGTACTTCACAAAGTGCCTGACACAGGGTAAACACTATGTAAATGTAAGTTACTACTATAATTATTATGATTATCATCACAAGAGATAATGATGAGCAGTGAAATTCATTGCTAAATCTATTGAAGTATTCATTGTAAAGAAAACTTAAAAATATTCTTGGTAGTAAAATTCTAGATTATATCAACTGGGGAATATATAAGGGAGTGAAGGAAAGGGAAAACATGCTATAAATTTAAGTATGCTTTTTGAAAAATTATAGGTAATTACTAGGAGAATGAGTTTGTAATTTCTAAATATTAAAGGAATAAACAAAAGTGGAACAAAGTAAATGCTGTTAATCCAACAAAAGGTAGGAAAAGTGAAAAAAGAATGAAATTCACATGAATGTATAATACTTTAAAAAGTGAAATAAAAGCAAGGTTAAGTCAAAATTGACCTACAAGGAATTGGTTGGATGGACCTGTTAAGAAAGAGCCCCTTCAGTTGAATTTTAAAACTTTAGCTCTGAACTGTTAGTAAGATATACATCTAAGACAAAATGGTACAGAAAAGTTGAAAATTATAAGTATGATAAATAAATTGAATCCATTTCATAAATGAAAGTTGGTTTACATTAGAAAATTAATTAACATAATTCACTATAAGAGAATAAAGGAGAAAATTCATATTATTTCAGTAGAAGCAAAACAATTATTTGATAAAATTTTATACCCATTTATAATAAAAACTTAGCAACCTAAGAACAGAGATAAATTTACTTAATCTTATTAAGGGCAGCTACAAAAAACTTATGACAAATATAGAATCAAGACAAAGATGCCTATTATCACCACTTCTAATTAACATTATATTTAAGGGTCTAATCAGTGCCACAAAGAAAGAAAAGTAGATGGTATACTTATTGGAAAGAAAGAAGTAAAGCTGTCATTATCCACAGATAACATAGCTGTACATTAGAAAAACCAAAGCAGGGGCACCTGGGTGGCTCAGTTGTTAAGTGTCTGCCTTCGCCTCAGGTCATGGTCCCAGGGTCCTGGCATGGAGCATCGCGTGGGGATCCCTGCTCAGTGGGAAGCCTGCTTCTCCCTCTCCCACTCCCCCTGCTTGTGTTCCTGCTCTCGCTATCTCTCTCTCTCTAATAAATAAATGAAAAATCTTTAAAAAAAAAAAAAGAAAGAAAAAGGAAAACCAAAGCAACCTACAGATAAATTTGAATTAATGAGCCTAGCAAGGTTGCTGGAGACAAAAGCAATGTAGAAAATAATTAAATAGGGTGCCTGGGTGGCTCAGTCGTTAAGCGTCTGCCTTCGGCTCAGGTCATGATCCCAGGGTCCTGGGATCAAGCCCCGCATCGGGCTCCCTGCTCAGTGGAGAGCCTGCTTCTCCCTCTCCCACTCCCCTGCTTGTGTTCCCTCTCTCTCTGTGTCTCTCCCTGTAAAATAAATAAATAAAATCTTTAAAAAAATTTAAATAATATTTCTAAATACCAGTGACAATAAAAACCTAAACATATATAAGCACTATTTATAATTGCATCAAAACTATCAAATGCATAGGAATAAACCTAATTAAATATACACAGGAATTCTATGTAGGAAATAAAAACCTTTTGATTAAGAAAAATTAGAGAATGCCTAAATAAATGGAGGGGCAGGCCATGGGTATGAATTGAATAACTCAATATTATAAATGTACCAATCATCTCCTAATTGATAGATTCAGTATAATTTCAATCAAAATTTCGTAAAAATTGACAAAATGATTCTAAATTTATATGGAAATATAAAAGGTTATGAATAGTGAAGACAATTTGGAGATCATAAAAGTTTTGTTCTATAAGATATCAATAATTATAACAACTGTGTATTTAACACAGTTTCTACCTTCTTACACAGAAGATAGAAAAATGGACCACTTGTTAAGAATAAAGAATCCAGAAACAGACCCATACTTATATGGACAGATTATTTATGACAAAGGACACACCATAGAGCAATGGGACTGGAAAAAGTGGTCCTTTAAATCAATGGTGCAGGGTCAATTAGATACTGAGGGCAGAGAAGGGGGGAGAAAGAAAAAACTTGGCCCTATCTAATGCTAAACATAAAAAAATCAATTTAAGGTAGATTATGGATTTAAATGTGAATGGTAAGACAGTAAAATTACTAGAAAATAATATAGAGAATATCTTTATGACTTTGGATAGGGAATGACTTCTTAAACAAAAAGTACCAATAATGAAGAAAAAGAAAGACAGATTGGACTACATTAAAATGAAAATTTTCTGCCACTAATGGAGTGAAAAGTGTAGTTGCTAAATGGAAAAAGATATTTGTAACACCTTTAACAAAGGACTAGTATCCAGAATATGCTAAGAACTCCTACCAATAAATCAGAAAAAACAACAATAACCAAAAGCCCATTAGCAATATGGGAAAGAAACATAACAGGCACTCTTCAGCCTTATTATAAATCAGGGTAATAGAAATAAAAATCCCAATGAGATATCACAACATACCCATATGAATGGTTCAAATTAACAAGACTGATGATTCCAAGTGTTGGCAGGAATTGGAATAACAGGAACTCTTATATACTACTGGTGGAAATGTAAATTAGGAATTCTGAAAAATAATTTGACATAATACAAACTTTGAAACATATAGTTACCCTATGAACCAACAATTCAACTCCTAGTTATGTACCTATAGGAAACTGTGTACCAAGAGTTATTTACAAGAATGTTTGTAAGAGCATTGGTAATAACAACCCCCAACCAGGAGCAAGGCAAATTCCCACTGACAATAGAGTGCACAAACTAGTATATTCATACAATGATATACATGCAAAAAAGTGAACTATGTCCACACAATAACATGGGTGAATCTCAAATATAATGTAGAGTTTAAGAGCTACACCCAAAAGAATATATACTATATGATTACATTCATATAAAGTATAACTACATGCAAACTAAATTGTAGTGTTAGAAGTTAGTATAGTGGTTACCTGTGGAGAAGAGGGAGAGAAGTGATTAGGAGAGAGCATAAGGGCACTTCTGGGGTACTGGTAGTGTTTTACTTCTTTATCTGGGTGATGGTTAAATGAATATTTACCTTTTAATTATTCAAGGAACTGTACATTCATATACTTTACACTTCTCTCTATATGAGTTATACTTTAATAGAAAGTTTAACAATTCAAGAATGGAGAAATTCATTCCAAATAGGGTACCCACAACAAATCAGGAGAGAAATATTAATATCTGACAAGGTAGAATTCAAGATAGGTAAGGATTAAAATGAGTGAGAAGGATATGCTGGGTATAGAAATTACTTGAAAATAAAATCTTAAAAAAAAAAAAGAATAGCAGTAGATTTGCCATTATCTAGATAAGAGTACCAGAGGGTGCCTGGGTGACTCAATTGTTTAACAAGCAGACTTTCAGCTCAGGTCATGATCTCAGTGGCCTAAGATCAAGCTGCGTAGTGCTCCATGCTCAGTGGGGAGTCTGCTTCGGGATTCTCTCTCCCTCTGCTCCCCCCGTACTACTTGTTCACTCTCTCTAAAATAAATAAACAAATCTTAAAAATAAAGAGGGCCAGAAAGATAAATATATTAAATTAGAGAAGATGGTATACTCAAAGAAAAAAGGAAAGTAAATTTCCCTTAATTAAAAACAGAAGGCCTTAAATCTAAATAAAGGGTCACACAGACAATAGAATAACCCATATCTAAATAATTTACAGTAATATTTAGGAAAATCAAAGACAGGAAAGTCTAAAAACATCCAGACAGAAGGGTTATCTATGAAAGAATAAGAATTAGATTGACATCAGACTTTTCAATAGCAAGGAGAACAGTTTTAAAAAGTTTAAGGAAAATGATTTTGGACATTTTCCTTTGTTTCTTTTTTTCTTTCTTTCTTTCTTTCTTTCTTTCTTTCTTTCTTTCTTTCTTTCTTTCTTTCTTTCTTTCTTTCTTTCTTTCTTTCTTTCTTTCTTTCTTTCTTTCTTTCTTTCCTTCTTTCTTTCTCCCCCCCCCCTAAAATTTTTATTTTTTTAAACAATCTCTACGCCCAGCATGGGGCTTGAACTCACAACACCAAGATCAAGAGTCACATGTTCTACCAACTGAGCCAGCCAGGTGCTCCCATTTTGGACATTTTAAAATCAGCCCAACAGTCATTCACATATGAAGGTTTCATAATTTTGTGAAAATATTCAAAAGCATAGAAGGCTTCAAAAGATTTGTCACACAAAGACCCACATTAACAATAATTTTGGTGGGGGCACCTGGGTGGCTCAGTTGGTTCAGCATCTGTCTTCGGCTGGGTCATGATCTTGAGTCCTAGGATTGAGCTTTGCATCGTCGGGCTCCCTGCTCAGTTGGGAGTCTGCTTCTCCCTCTCCCTCTGCAGCTGCCCCTGCTTGTGCTCTCTCTCCCTCTCTTTCTCTCTCTCTCTTTGTCAAATAAATAAATAAAATCTTTAAACAAACAAACAATAATTTTGGTGAAAGTACTCAAATGGGAGGAAAAATGAATCTAGGAGTTGCTGCAACAGAAATACAAATTAAGGATAATAAAAAATCTTAGTAACTTCTATACTTACCTTTATTTTAAAAGGAAAGAAAGAAAGAAAGAAAAAGAAAGAAAGAAAGAAAGAAAGAAAGAAAGAAAGAAAGAAAGAAAGGAAGAAAGAAAGAAAGAAAGAAAACTAAGATGGAAGAAAAGAAAATTTATATTGTTATTTAACTTGCAATAAAATGTTAGATGATATCATCATGAAGGGGTTTGAGGCAGTCATAGCAAAATAATAACATGATATTAAATAAGGCAAAGTTAGGTGGGGGTTGGAGGAAGGAAAAATAAAAATAAAATAAGGCAAAGATAGTGTAAGAAAATAAGCCACAGTTCAATTTCATTTATGTTCCTAAATATGAGCAAATTGAATATATCAGTTTGTTAAAAGAATAAAAATGCTGACCAAGTAGGTGAATGCATGGATGGTTCTGCATTATGACACTGTCAGTATAATTTATAACATTATCAAGATTGAAAGGAAAAAATGATAATTTTTTTATTAAGAGGCAAACTCTTGACAAACAAGAAATATAGGAAACTTTCTTTAACCTAATAAAGAGCATCTACTACCACCCTATAGTAAACATCATGTTAACGACAAAGTATTAGAAGAATTCTCAGTAAAATTAGTAAAAAAATAGAAACATCTCTTTTTTTCATTACTAATATTCACATTGATGTGATATTCAATTGAACACAATAAAATAGAAATAACAGCACAAACACTGGTAAAGGAAGTGACAGAAGTTTAATTATTTGAAGACAGGATGTTCATATAAGAACTAATAAAAGTACTGATATGAACATTCAGCAAGGTGGTTATATATAAAATCAACCTTTAAAAATCAGAAGTAGGACATCTGCTTACTGTTGTAAAAGAATATAGGTTCTGCAATTACCCTCCTACTGAAAGGACCTAGAAAACCAGACAAAAAAATAACAACAACTATTTTCAGACATTGGACAACAGACAGTACAGGACTATTTAAAATGAGAAAAGGGAAATGAATTAAACCTCACCATTGCCCAGGTTTTCTGCTTGGGAGCAATTTCAAGGCCGTGGTGGAGGAAAACCAAACAAAGCCCAACATCTTGCTGAGTTGAGGAGAAAAGAGTCTGGAAAGCCAAGACAGCTAAAATTTTCAGAGCAGAGTACCTCGAGGAGGGAAAGACAAAAGTTCCAGAAATTTGCATGAAGGACTCCCTGTGTCTTTGGTTGAACACCAATGAGGAAGGGCATAGAGTAAAACCCCATAAATCTGGACAAGTACAACACCTAGAGAAAGATTACCGAGAAGCAGTAAGATAAATAATTTCCAGAGCTCACAGAAGGCTGGGAAAACCTTTGGGTTCCCACCAACTAGAGTGGAGATACTTCATCAAATACATAAAGCATTCAGTAGAGACTCAGAAGGACCACATCTTAGAAGGGAACTAAATTAGTCCTACAGTAAGGCTACTCTATGTAATCCCTAAAAGATCTTAAAAATGAGACTTGAAAGAATCAACGAATTCACACATAATTTAAAACTGCCTTCCAGGACAAAGTCTAACACTCTAAAGAAAAATAACAAAATCCAGATTTCAACAATGTAAAACTTACAAAATCCAGCATCTGATTACTAGAGATATGAAGGGGCAGGATAATGTAACCTATAACTGGGGGGAAAATCAGTTACTAGAACACAGATCCACAAATGACAGCAATGAAGGATATGATAGATCAATATGTTAACACAGCTGTTATAAATATGTTACATATAAATATGTTCCTTAAGATTCTAAAAGAAAACATGAATGTAATGGGGAAAAAAAGTGGAAGACAGAATAAAGAACCAAGAGAACTTTTGGAAGTAAAAAATGGCAGTATCTGATGGAAACAACCTGAGTATCTGCCAATGGATGAGTAGATAAAGAAGTTGCATGTGTGTGTGGTATATATGTGTGTGTGTGTGTGTGTAACCATACACACACACACACAGGTGCACGCACTCTCATGTATGCAATGGAATATTATTCAGCCATAAGAAAGAAAGAAGTGCTGCCATTTGCAACAACATGGATGGACCTTTAGGGCATTATGCTAAGTGAAATAAGTCAGATAGAGAAAGACAAATACTGTATGATCTCACTTAAGTGTAGAATCTAAAAAGGCTGAACTCATAGAAATAGAGTAAAATGGTGGTTACTAGGGTCTGGAGGGGGGTGGGAGAAATGGGGAAATGTTGGTCAATAGAGTATGAACTTCCAATTATAAGATGAGTAAATTTTGGAGATCTAATGTACAGCCTAGTGATTATAGTTAATGGTACTGTATTATATACTTGATAGTTGCTAAGAGAGATGGTCTTAAATGTTCTCACCACACACATACAAAAAAGTAATTATGGGACAAGATGGAGGCATTAACTAATGCTACATTGGTAATCATTTTGCAATATATAAGTGTATCAAATCAACACGTTGTATATCTTAAACTCACAAAATGTTATATGTGAATTATATCTCAATAAAGTTGGAAAGAAATGTATGATGGCTTACAACAAAAAAATGCAATATCTAAATTAAAAAAAAATTCACTGGATAGTATTGAGAGAAGGTGGAACACTGAAGAAAAAAGATCAATGAACTTGAAGACATAGCAATAAAATATATCCAAAATGAAGTGCAAGCAGTCCAAATGTCCATCAGCTGATGAATGGATAAAGAAGATGTGGGGTGAGCATATATATAACAGAATATTGTTCAGCCATAAAAAGGAATGAAATCTTGCCATTTGCAACAACACGGATAGAGCTAGAGAGTTTACATACATATATATATACCACATTTTCTTTATCCATTCATCAGCTGATGGACACCTGACCTCTTTCCATAATATGGCTATTGTTGACAATGCTGCTATAAACATTGGGATGCATGTATTCCTTTGAATCAGTATTTTTTTATCCTTTGGGTAAATACCTAGTAATGCACTGCTGGATTGGGCAGTTCTATTTTTAACTTTTTGAGGAAACTCCATACTGTTTTCCAGAGTGGCCGCACCAGTTTGCATTCCCACCCACAGTGTAAGAGGGTTCCCTCTTCTCTGTATCCTCGCCAACGTCTGTTGTTTCCTGTTAATTTGTTAATTTTAGCCATTCTGACAGGTGGGAGGTGATATCTCATTGTGGTTTTGATTTGCATGTCCCTCATTATAAGTGATGTTAGGCATCTTTTCATCTGTCTGTTAGCCATCTGTATGTCTTCTTTGGAAAAATGTCTATTCATGTCTTCTGCCCATTTTTTAACTGGATTAGTTGTTTTTTTGGGTATTGAGTTATATAAGTTCTTTATATATTTTGGATACCAATCCTTTATCAGATATGTCATTTGCCAGTATCTTCTCCCATTCCAGAGGTTGCCTTTTAGTTTTGTTGATTGTTTCCTTTGCTGTGCAGAAGCTTTTTATCTTGATGAAGTCCCAATAATTTACTTTTGCTTTTGTTTCCCTTGCCTAAAGCCACAACTTTATACCATTACACATCCACTAAAAAATGGTAAAATTAAGTAGACAGACACTACCAAGTATTGGAGAGGATGTGTATGGCCTAGAATTTTATACATTGTTGGTGGGAATATACTACAATACTTTGGAAAAGTGTTTGGCACTATTATTTATTTTTATTCTATTTTTATTCTTTTAAAGATTTTTATTATAAGTAATCTCTACGTGGGCTCACAACCCTGCTCACAACTCACAACCCTGAAATCAAGAGTTGCATGCTCTACTGACTGAGCCAGCCAGGAGCCCCATTTTTTAAATAAAATTAAACATTATCTTACTATATGATCCAGGAAATCTACTCTTAGGTATTTCCCTAAGAAATGAAAACAATTGTCTACACAAAGACTTGAATGCAAAAGTTCATAGTAGCTTTATTTGTAATGGCTGAACTGGAAACAATCTAAATATCCATCAAAAGTGAATGAAGTTGGTGGCATATTCATACAATGAAATACTACTCTGCAATATAATGGAATGCATAATATGGATGCATCTCAAAAACAACTTGCTGACCAAATGAAGCCAGAAACAAAAGAGTACGTATAATTGCATTTATTTAAAACTCTAAAAAAAATTGAACCCACTGTGACAGAAAATAGATTGTGGGTTGCCTGGGGCCCATGTGGAATTGACTGAGGGGGGTCAAGAGAGTTTGTGGAGGGGTAATGAAAATATTTGGCATCTCAATTGTGCTGATGGTTACATGGGTATATAAATTTGTCAAAACTCATTGAAATGTTCACTAAAAAATGGGTGCTCATTCTATTGTATATGAACTGTACCACAATAAAATTTATTTTTAAAAAATCAGTAGCTTTCTTATATATCTGCAAAAACTAATTAGAAAATGTTATGAAAAAAATCTATCAATAAAAAACACAAAATACCTAAGAACAAAACTATGAAGATAATCTAGATCTTTCTAAAAATTATAAACACTGTAGAACTTAAGATAACACCTAAATAATTGGGGAGATGTCTCAATATTATGACGGTGCCACCTCTCCTCAAATTAATTTATTAATTTGTTGCTAGCCAATTAAAATATTCTCAGGATTTTTCATTGAATTTGACTAGCTGATTCTAAAATTCATTTGGGAGAATAAGAGCTTAGAATGAAAAACCAAGTCAATGTAAACAAGAAGATACGGTTTTTGTAAAGGCAAAATAGTTAAAACCCTAGAATAGTGACATAGAAATACAGAAAATAGATTGGAATAAAATAGAACACAAAGTATAAAACAAATCTATGGGATTTGTTACATGATAAAATCAACATTTCAAATCAATGGGGACCAGAAAGAAGTTTTCTATAAATGGTGTTGAGACAACTACCTATTCATGTGGAAAAGAATGTAGCTAGATCCAATCCTTTCTTGATTAAAACTCTTCACAGTGTAGGGATGGAGGGTACATACCTCAATATCATAAAATCCATCTATGAAACACCCACAGCGAATATCATACTCAATGGGGAAAAAGTGAGAACTTTCCCCCTATGGTCAGGAACATGGCAGGGATGTCCACTATCACCACTGCTATTCAACATAGTACTAGAAGTCCTAACCTCAGCAATCAGACAACAGAAAGAAATAAAAGGCATTCGAACTGGCAAAGAAGAAGTCAAATTTTCACTCTTTGAAGATGATATGATACTTTATGTGGAAAACCCAAAAGACTCCACCCCAAAACTGTTAGAACAGGAATTCAGTAAAGTGGCAGGATGTAAAATCAATGCACAGAAATCAGTGGCATTTCTATACACCAACAACAAGACAAGAAAGAGAAATTAAGGAGTCGATCCCATTTACAATTGCATCCAAAACCATAAGATACCTAGGAATAAATCTAACCAAAGAGGGAAAGAGTCTGTACTCAGAAAACTATAGAATACTCATGAAAGAAATTGAGGAAGACACAAAGAAATGGAGAGTTCCATGCTCATGGATTGAAAGAACAAATATTGTGAAGATGTCAATGCTACCTAGAGCAATCTACACATTTAATGCAATCCCTATCAAAATACCATCAAGTTTTTTCAAAGAAATGGAACAAATAATAGACCCTGAATAGCCAGAGGAATGTTGAAAAAGAAAAGCAAAGCTGGTGGCATTTACAATTCCAGACTTCAAGCTCTATTACAAAGCTGTCATCATCAAGACAGTATGGTAGTAGCACAAAAACAGGCACATAGATCAATGGAACAGAATAGAGAGCCCCAAAATGGACCCTCAAATCTATGGTCAACTAATCTTTGACAAAGCAGGAAAGAATGTCCAGTGGAAAAAAGACAGTCTCTTCAACAGATGGTGTTGGGAGAATTGGACAGCCACATGCAGAAGAATGAAACTGGGCCATTTCCTTACACCACACACAAAAATAGACTCAAAATGGATGAAAGACCTAAATGTGAGACAAGAATCCATCAAAAACCTTGAGGATAACACAGGCAGCAACCTCTTCGACCTCAGCCACAGCAACTTCTTCCTAGAAACATGGCCAAAGGCAAGGGAAGGAAGGGCAAAAATGAACTATTGGGAATTCATCAAGATAAAAAGCTTCTGCACAGCAAAGGAAACAGTCAACAAAACCAAAAGACAACTTACAGAATGGGAGAAGATATTTGCAAATGACATATCAGATAAAGGGCTAGCATCCAAAATCTATAAAGAACTTATCAAACTCAACACCCAAAGAACAACTAATCCCATCAAGAAATGGGCAGAAGATATGAACAGACATTTCTGCAAAGAAGACATCCAAATGGCTAACAGACACATGAAAAAGTGCTCAACCATCACTTGGCATCAGGAAAATACAAATCAAAACCTCAGTGAGATACCACCACACACCAGTCAGAATGGCTAAAGTTAACAAGTCAGGAAACGACAGATGGTGAGGATGCGGAAAAAGGGGAACCTTTCTACGCTGGTGATGCAAGCTGGTGCAGCCACTCTGGAAAGCAGTATGGAGGTTCCTCAAAAAGTCAAAAATAGAGCTATCCTATGATCCACAATTGCACTACTGGGTATTTGCCCCAAAGATACAAATGTAGTGATCTAAAGGGGTATGTGCACCCCCAGGTTTATAGCAGCAATGTCCACAATAGTCAAACTATGGAAAGAGCCTAGATGTCCATCAACAGAGGAATGCATAAAGAAGATGTGGTGTATATATATATACAATGGAATATTATGCAGCCATAAAAAATGAAATCTTGCCATTTGCAACCATGGATGGAGCTAGAGGGTATTATGCTAGGGGAAATAAGTCAATCAGAGAAAGATAAGTATCATATCATCTCACTGATATGAGGATTTTGAGAAACAAGACAGAGGATCATAGGGGAAGGGAGGGAAAAATAAAACAAGATGAAATCAGAGAGGGAGACAAACCATAAGAGACTCTTAATCTCAGGAAACAAACTGAGGGTTGCTGGAGTGGTGGGAGGTGGGAGGGATGAGGTGGCTGGGTGATGGACACTGGGGAGGGTATGTGCTATGGTGAGCACTGTGAATTGTGCAAGACTGATGAAGCACAGACCTGTACCCCTGAAACAAATAATATATGTTAATAAAAAATTAAAAAAAGAATGCAGCTAGATCCTCACATGTAATAAACTCTAGCTATTTTAAAAGAATTTTTAAAAATTAACTTAAACATAATGAGTATAAAATATAAAAAATATATTTGTGATCATAGGTTAAAAAGGACCTTTTGAATGACACACAGAAAGACATTAAGCAGAAACAGAAATTTTGATAAATTCGATTACATTAAAAAACGCTTTGGTATAGCAAAAGCAGTTACACTCTGCCTCCCATGCCCTCATTTTTCTTTTTGATTTTCAAGGTCAAGGAATGGTTTTCTGTATTTGCTCTTCTATCTGTTGGAAATAATAAAATACCCTTTTTAGATCAAAAGAAAGGCACCATAAGCACAGTCAGATACCTAGTGGTGTACTAGGATGAGATATCTCCACACTTGTAACAAAACATTGAAATAATAAGAAAGAAAAGAATAACAGAAAAATAGAAAAAGGTTATTAAAAGGTTAGGATAAAAATACCCAAGCTCATTGATAAACACATAAATGCATATTAAAACAACAATGAAATATCATTTTTCATTTACCAGATTGGAAGAAATCATAAAAGTTTGGTAATATCAAGAATTTGCAAGGATGTGAGAGAATAACAGTTATTTTCAACTCTGCGGGAGATCGGGCAAATTGGTATGTGTTGAAGGCATTTTGATAGTATCATCAAAACTGAAAATGCACATAACCTAGGTCACTATTCTAGAAAAACTCATATTTGTGCAAAATGAGACAAATAAAATGTATTTGTAACACTGTAAATAAAATCTGGTCTTATCATAAAATGTAACACTGTACAAAAATTAAACAAATGAACTACATTTTTAAAGGTGTATAATCTCCAGATTATAAAAAGGAGAAAATTGCAAAGAAAGTGATACATTCTTTGATACGATTTATATAATATGTATGTATACAGTAGATATATCCCTGGAAAACAGAGCATTATTTTACCTATTTTCATATAAATCATATGGAATGTTAATTTTACAGGTCTAGAATGGTAACATAAAACTCATAAAAGTTGTTACTTTGGGTAGGGGCATGGGCACTAGGATTTGAAGGCATGGTTAAAAGGCTTTTTCCTTTTGTCTGTAAAGTTCTAATTTTGCAAAAGTAAAATGCACATGGATATTACTTTTATAATAATAATTAATTTTAAAGAATCCATTGCATTTGGCAGTAAGTATGTAATGGGTGAACTTTACTATACATTTGAATGGATAAGTAGAGGCAAAAGGTAAATGCATTGAAAAATTAAAATGAGTTCAGGATCTAGAGAGGGTGATTATAGACTATTATTCTGAGGAATTGGGACATGAAGGGAAATGGATAGTGGGAAAATAGATGGGACATTGGATATAGGGAAAGAGTATTTTTGTTACAATATCTATATCTATACAAAATCTCTCTCATATATGTATATAATATGTACATACAATGTATAAGGAAAAGGCCACTGAATGGGTTAAAAAGGAGAAATAGATTATCATATAGGAGAGAAGGAATAAATTGATCAAGTGAATTATCTTGCCCTAAACATTTAGGGACTATGCATGTTTGTTAATGATATGGTAGATTAAGGACATGGCTCTGCTTCTGACCAACCAATTTTCAAGGTTTTCTACCACTGTGAAAATAATTTTAATGAAAAATTTGTCTATATAATATTCTGATTATTTCGGTAATTTTAAACCCAGCATCCTTAACTGGAAATTTTGTAGAGAAAATAAGAAAAAGTTACCCCAACAGAAATCCCCATTGCCAGGGAAAATTCATAAGGAAGTGGGAAACAACAGCAGTTGAACATGCCTCCATGAGGCATGGACCAATAGCCAACCTTAAACAAACTCTCTTCATATGCCTCAAAGCCTGAAATATAAAAATAATCACATTTAGACAAACTTATAATGGCCAACAAGAAAATTATTTAAGTAAATTCTGAAATATATAGTCTTTTTTGATTAATTAGATTTTACTAAGCTAAATCTTCCAGATTATTCCACTGGGCTTGAAATGCTAATGCACCTCATTTTATATGTCAGATTGTAATTAGAAACTATTTCACATTTTATAAAACATTGTTGTATTTAAATTATTTTAAAAGACCCATTTGTCTGTAATTAAATAACTATTTCTACCTTCTTAGTCTTCCTTGTAAATAGTATAACGAAAGTAACCTATAGGTTTATTTCCATCAGTTAACTTTTAGAAATGACTTGTTTCATCAATTTAATAATTATAATAGAAAATATCAATGTGCCAAAAGAGAAAATCACTTAAAGACAGCATAACCACTAAAAAGGAGAACTTTAAAATTTTCTCATTGGTTTGATTTTTCTACTGGAGAATATAATAAATTACACTGTCTTTATGCTGTTTTTTAGAAAGATTTTTAAATTTACTTGACAGAGAGAGAGAGAGAGAGAGCGCAGAAGCAGGGCGGAGCTGCAGAGGGAGCAGGAGAAGCAGACTCCCTGCTGAGCAGAGAGCCTGAAGTGGGGGCTCCATCCCAAGACCCTGGGATCATGACCTGAGCGGAAGGCAGATTCTTAACAGACTGAGCCGCCCAGGTGCCCCTGTCTTTATTCTCTTGTCATATTTCCACTACACTCATCTATTTGCTGTTTGAGTACTGTTATACTCATGAAGAGTCATCTTTTTAAAACCCAAATAGATTTATGATTCCTAGATATTAGCATTCTAAGAAATATTTAAAAAGATTAACTTCTACAATAATGCAAAGGTAATCAGGCACATACTTCTGTGGGGTGTAAAATGTCACAAAACAAAAATATTACCAAAATTCTTAACCCCTCTGAAAAACAAAACAAAAGAAAAGCAAAAACAGTTTAGCAGCGCACCTTATCCTTTATTAACTGAAAAGTAAATCGTTCTCCATAGAAAAGCTGCAGCTCCCAAATAATACAAATGCTGTACAAGGGACGTGTATCTCTATGCACATAATTAAAGATGAGCTCTAATAAAGATCTCACATGATTAAAGATGATCTCTAATAGAGATCTTACATCATAATAATTCTCTTCATATCAGTAATAATGGTGACCAGAAGTAGAAATTATAAGATGCCAGTATTTCTGCAAAACCCTTTTCTCTATCTTAGTTTTGCTTACAGGCTTCACTCGGAACAGCTATAATAAAAATTCTGTCTCTTTTTCTTTTTTACCAGCCTCTAATATTTAAAATATTTTTTTTGAGATATAATTAGAAATCTACCTGTGGATCGAGTCCAAGCCCAGCTTGTATTAGGATAACAGTAAGGGCAGTGTTTCTTAAAGTTGAAGACCACGTGTTATTAACATGGATGTAATTACTGAGGAATGGAACATTCCTGACAGTAAAACCAGCCAGTAACATCCCTTAAAAGAAAGAAAATAAGGCATGTCTGATTCAGCTCATTTTTCTAAGTTAGGAAAGAGAAATGTTTAATTTCCCTTCTTCAAACACACTACGTCTCATTGCTTGGGTGAAGGGTAGCTTACATACAAATAGAGGAGGCAGCATAAGTAAAGGAACGGAGTTAAGAAATGACATATCTCAAAAGACTACAACAAGTAATTCAGTATTGTTGGAACATAAAGGGCACGGATGGGAGTGGGAGAATGGGCAGGAGGGGCCAGATAATATAAAGCTAACCCCCCTGCAGCCTCCATTCCCACTGCTTTGGCAGAGTAATGCACCATATGGAAGTTTTATGAGGAAGTGACAAAATGAGTCTTGTATTTTCTGTGATGGTCTTGATGAATTAGATAGACATAAAACTGGAGGAGAGAACAATTAGAAGGCTCTGCCATAGTCCACGGAAGAGTTGGAAAACGAATAGCCTAAGCTAGGACAAAAGTGGAAGTTTTGGAGAAAAAGAAGATTCAATAAATACTTAGCAGGTGCTGAAAGGGTGTTGTGGACATAGAAAGGGTATTAGCAATAGGATGGAGTGATTATCTCTAATGACAGTGTACTGAATATTTGGGTGTATTGAATACTTAGAAGATATGAGACACCGCTAATAGAAGTTCTTCCACTAATTTCCCTCTGTCCAGATGGAGAGTTATTTAATAATGGTAATGAAGAAATAGGATATAATACTAGTTAGGCAGATAATGCATCTATGAATATAGCTTACTCAAATAGCTTACTCAAAAACCATAAAACCTTCTTATGCCCTAATCACTATAGTATTTGAATCTTACAATTGTATTTGAGTTAGGTTATCTATAGAAAAATTCAGTCTTTTCTACAATATATTTAAAATTAACTAAAAAATGTCCTATTAAACAATAAAGCAACAGGAATCATATATTGAATATATTTAAATTATTTCAAAAATATATTTCAGAAAAAACTGTGCTCATGTGTAGAAAGAATAAATAGTTCTATAAATGAGCTATATGCATACATATACAGTAAATATATACATAAAGATCATATTACATTGAAATATTTCTAAATTATATCTATTCTGACTAGAGTATGTTCATAATTTATGTATAGTTAATTACAAAAAAAAATAAGAGCTAACTGTACACTTACCAAGAAGAGGTGGAATTTGAGGCACTGAAGGTATTCTAATGAATTCCAAAAGTTTCCCCCCAATAATGGCACTATAAAAGATAATTAATAGTCCAAATAAATTTCCACCTGGGAGAACTTCAGGGCCTGAGAATGACCAGACTACACACCATACCATAAAAAATGCAACTCCTGAAATATAAAAAAAACCATATATCTATATATCTACATAGACATAGATATATATATACAAAAGATGAATTCTATTTTATCAAATATCATATTAATAGTCCTGTATAATGAATAATACATGGCATAGACTAATTTTGCTTGCTAGTATAATTGAAGAAATATCTGTTTAACATATATTCCAAAGTCCCTATGAATTTATGGGACAAGTTTTTAACAAAGTATTATTAGTTTTTTGAGGATACTTGAAATATGTTTAATAATAAAAGACAACCAACATTCTTTTTTTATTTTTATTTGCATTTATTCTATGGAGAATTTACTCCTGGACCATAAGTTTTTGTTTCTTCAGTTTCTTCTGGGATATCTTTTTCTTCTGTGCAACCTCCTCTTCTGGTTTAGGAACAATCAGCTCTTTTTCAGTAAGGATCATCTCAATGTGGCAGGGGGAGCTCATGTATGGGTTAATCCAACCTTGAGCCCTGTAAATTCTGTGCTGTGTCTTGGGGGCTTTGTTCACCTGGATGTTCTCAATGACCAGAGAATCAGCATCTAAACCCTTAAGTTCAGCATTACTCTCTGAATTTTTAAGCATGTGCAGTAAAAATTCAGCACTCTTCTTGGGCCACCAACCCTCTGTCCAGCCCCACTGTTTGGCCTGGGCACACCACCACTGTAGCAATTGAATGGCACACACTGCTTCTGCAAAGTGATGTCTTTCAGATACTTGGAGGCTTTTCGGATATGCATACCCTTGATGGCCTGGGAAGTTTCACATGTGTTCTTAAAGTGAATACGCAGATTTGAATCTCTTGATTTGCATGATTTTGTAGGGTTTTCTGGGTCAGGTGAATAGCGAAACATTTTCTGACGTCACCTCAGTCCGCTTAGGGGAAGAGCCAAAGTATTATTATTTTAAAAAAATATTTAAAAGTATATGTGAGTCCTTTAAAGTGCTAAACTATTCTTATAATATATGACATTTTAAAAATGTTATGGTAGGGCTCCTGGGTAGCTCAGTTGGTTAAGCGACTGCCTTCGGCTCAGGTCATGATCCTGGAGTCCCGGGATTAAGTCCTGCATTGGACTCCCTGCTCAGCAGGGAGCCTGCTTCTCCCTCTGACCCTCCTCCCTCTCGTGCTCTCTGTCTCTCATTCTCTGTCTCTCAAATAAATAAAATCTTCAAAAAAAATAAAAATATTATGGTAATATTATGAGATTTACTTCATTTTATATCTTAGAGTAGCTTTTTTTCCTTAAATTTCACATATGAGTGAAATCATATGGTATTTGTCTTTCTCTGACTGATTTATTTTGCTTAGCATAATACACTGAAGCTCCATCCATGTCATTGCAAATGGCAAGATTTCATTCTTTTTGATGGCTGATTAATTTTATATATATATAATTATATATATATATGGAAGATGTGATATATACATATATATCACATATATATCACATCTTCCTTATCCATTCATCAGTTGATGGACATTGGGCTCTCTCCATAGTTTGGCTATTGTTGATAATGCTGCTGTAAACATTAGGGTGCATGTACCCCTTCGAACCTGTATTTTTGTATTCTTTGGTTAAATACCTAGTAGTGTAATTGCTGGATTGTAGGGTAGTTCTATTTTTAACTTTTTGAGGAACCTCCATACTGTTTTCCAGGGTGGATGCACCAGTTTTGCATTTCCATCAACAGTGCAAGAGGATTCTCCTTTTCTGCTTCCTCGTCAACACCTCTTGTTTCTTGTGTGTTGTTAATTTTAGACATTCTGACAGGTGTGAGGTAGTATCTCATTGTGGTTTTGATTTGTACTTCCCTGAGAGAAACATTTATTCCAAAAAAAAAAAAAAAACCCAGGGTTTTGGGTAGGACTGGTGAAAGTCTGAGGCCTTCCTGCCTGGGATTGCTATTACTCCTCCCCTCATTTTCCCTCACTTACTTCATTTGGGAAAAACTTTAGTTTTACCATCATGGACCTAGATTAAAAACAAGCTGCTTTGTTGCCAGAGGAGGTGGAGCAGATTTGATATGGAGTGGAGGGAGAAAACCCTGACTTTGCTGGCTAAAAATGGCAGATTGGTTTCAGAATTAGCAGAAAAAAACATGCAGTGGTGCTAGTTTGAGGTTGCAATTCAAGTTGATATGAGTAACAGATAAGCTAAAAATTTAACTGGGAGATCTTAGATATGACAGATTCAGAAAGGTTGAGGTAAGTTCTCCACATATCTATGGCTGATTGGGAAAGTATGCAAGTGCAGAGAAGACTCCAGAGAGTATGGCAAAAAGTAAAAAAAAAAAAAAAATAATGTGAGACTTGATTACCAGCAGCAATTTTGAATGCCTTCTTCAACCCACCTACAGATCACTTGGCAGAGGATAGAAGCCTTAATGGCTTAAACACAATGTCTCCCCTAAATCATTAGGTGACTATTAAGCTATGCAGACAAAAGAGAAACCCTTAGGAAGACAGGCTAAAAACAAATAAAAACTAAGAGACATCAGCTGCTGCAAAACATGGGTCAGAATGATTCCCCCAATTTAAGTACATGCAAATTACCCAAACAACAACAACAACAACCTCAAGAAAATATAACTGAATTCAAAGTTGCCATAGTGTGTAACTAAAATGTTTCATTTTCAACTTAAACTTACTAGACATGCAAAGAAATGAGAACATACAACCCATATTCAGAAAAAAAAAAGAAGTCAATAGACAATGAGTAAATGAATCCAGGTGTTGGATTAACAAAGTTTTCAAAACATCCATTTTAAATATGTTCACATAACGAAAATGCAACAATGTGTCATTTAATAAAGAATATCAATAAAGAGATACAATTTATTTAAAAATGGAAATCTGGAATTGAAATATACAACAATTGAAATGAAAAGTTGACTAGAGAGGCTCAACTGTTTTTGAGCTTGTGAAAGAAAATATCAGTGAACTTGAATATAAATCAATAGAGATTAATTAGAAAAACTAAAGGAAAAAAGGAATAAAGAAAAATGAACAGAGCCTCAGACACCTATGGGATACTATCAAGAGTACTAACATATGCATAAAAGAAGTCCCAGGAAGAGAAGAGAAAGATATAAAGGGGCAGAAACATATTTGAAAATATAGTGTCTGAAAACCTCCCAAAGTTAATAAAAAACATTAATTTATAGATGTAAGAAGCTCAACAAATCCCAAGTAGAATAAGCACAAGAGATCCTCACCTAGACACATCATCATCATCATCAAATTGCTAACAACAAAAGTCAAAAGGAAAATCTTGGAAGTATCAAGAAAATGTCTCATCATGTACAGGGGAACAATAATGCAATTAACAGCAGCATTTTCACCAGAAAAAAAAAAAAGCCAAAAGGCGGTGGAGTGACATTTCAAAGTGCAGAAAAGGGGGCACCTGGGTGGCTCAGTCAGTTGAGCCTCTGAATCTTGATCTTGGCTCAGGTCTTGATCTCAGGGTTGTGAGTTCAATTCCTTCACCGGGCTCCACACTGGGCACGGAGCCTACTTAAAAAAAAAAAAAAAAAGTGCAGAAAAAAACCTGTCAATCAAGAATTCAATATGTAGTAAAACTATTCTTCAAAGTGAAGCTGAAATACATTCCCAGGCAAACAGAAATAGAAAAAATTCACCCCCACTAATGAAATACTAAAGAAAATGCTTTAAGTTGAAAGGAAATGACACAAGATGGTGATTTGGATCAATAAGAAGCAATAAAAGGCAGTGGAAATGGTAAATAAATATCTAAGTATAGAAGATTGTGTGTATGTATACATATATATGCATGTATACATATATATATACATATATATACACATACATTTTTAAAAAGTTAAGATTATTAAGAGCAATAAGTATAACAAAATAAATATCTAGGTATAAAAGATTGTATATATATGTATATATATATTCATTTAAAAAAGCTAAGATTATTAAGAGCAATAAGTATAACAAAATATTGTTGAGTCTATAGCATATAGAGGTCTATTGGCTCAAAGCTACTATATAACACAGGAATTAAGTCAATATTAAATTGAAGTAGATTGTGAAAAGTTGAAGATAATTATTATAATCCACAGAGAAATCACTAAAACTAAAAACCTCTAAAATATAACTAAAAAATCAACAGGGAAATTGAAATAGTGCACCAACAATATTTGGTTAGCACAAAAGAAGCAGTAAAGAATGAAGAGAAAAACAAAAGACATGACACTTATAGAAAACAAATAACAAGATGGTAGACATAAGTCCAACTATATCAGTAATTATGTGTAATGTGAATGGTCAAAAGGCAAAGATTATCTTACTGGGTTTAAAAAAAAAAAGCAAGATCCAACTATTTGGTGTCTACAAGAAACATACTTTGGATGAAACAGATAGGCTGAATGTAAAAAGATGAAAAAGATATATTATGCAAACAATAATCATGAGTCAAAGAAGTAAATATAAGGGGACTTAGAACATATCTTAAAGTGAATAAAAATGAAAACACAGCATATCAATATAATAGGATGTGGTGGGCACAGATGGAAATGTATAGCTTTAAAAATATTAGAAAGAGGGGCGCCTGGGTGGCTCAGCCGTTAAGCGTCTGCCTTTGGCTCAGGTCATGATCCCAGGGTCCTGGGATCCAGCCCCACATCAGGCTCCCTGCTCAGCAGGAAGCCTGCTTCTCCCTCCCCCCCCGCTTGTGTTCCCTCTCTCGCTGTCTCTCTCTCTGTCAAATAAATAAAATCTTTAAAAAAATATATTAGAAAGAATTATCTAAAATTGACAATAAAAATTTCCACCTTAACAACTTACAAAAAGAGAAGTAAATCAAACCAAAAGTAAGT
This sequence comes from Eumetopias jubatus, assembly GCF_037043125.1. Taxonomy (NCBI): domain Eukaryota; kingdom Metazoa; phylum Chordata; class Mammalia; order Carnivora; family Otariidae; genus Eumetopias; species Eumetopias jubatus. Next base: position 118,360,496 of record NW_028274808.1, on the reverse strand, counting down.
AGAATGTATGAAATAAAAAAGATTGAAGGGGAAATTATTAAATAGAAAACAAAAACATTAGAGAAAACCAATGAAATAAAAATTATTTGAGATCAATAAAATAGATGTCTTTAGCTAGACTGACAAAGGAAAAAGAAGGTACAAATGACCAAAATCAGGAATTAAAGAGGAAACATCACTTTAGACCTTAGAGAAATTAAAATAATGCAAAGGAAATACTGTAAACAACTTCAAGCTAAAAAATTAGACAACTAGATAAAATAGACAAATTCTGAGAAAGATACAAATTACCAAAACTGATTCAAGAAAAAAGGAAAATAGAAATACCATACGATCCAATAATTCTGCTTCTGAGTATTTATCCAAAGAAAATAAAAACAGTAAGTCAAAAATATATATGCACCCTCCTCATGTTCACTGCAGCATTATTTACAATAGCCAAGATAGGGAAACAACGTAAGTATCCATTTAAGGGCGAACGGATAAATTGTGGTATATATATATACAATGGAACATTTTTCAGTCATAAAAAAGAAAAATCTTGGTGTGCCTGGCTGTCTCAGGTGGTGGAGCATGTGACTCTTGATCTCTTGGCATTGTGAGTTCGAGCCCCATGTTGGGTGCAGAGATTACTTAAAAATAAAATCTTAAAAAAAAGAAAGAAAAGAAAGGAAAAGAAAAAGCTCTTGCCATTTGAGACAACATGGATGGGCCTTGAAGGTATTATGCTAAGTGAAATAAGTCAGACAATGTAAGACAAATATTGCATGCTCACCGATACATGGAATCTAAAAATCAAGCTTATAGATACAGAGATACAACTGGTGGTTGCCAGAGGCAGGGATGGGGGGTTCGCAAGACAGGTGAAGGGGGTCAGAATTACAAACTTCCATTTAGAAAATAAATACGTTATTGGGATGTAATGTACTGCATGGTGACTATAGTTAATGATACTGTATTATATATTTGAAAGTTGCTAAGAGAGTAGATCTTAAAATTTATCATTACAAGAAAAAAAAGGTTTCTATGTATGATGATGGAAGTTTACTAGACTTATTGTGGTGATCATTTTGTAATATATACAAATATAGAATCATTATATTGTGCACCAAAACTAATATAAGGTTATATGTCAACTATACCTCAATTTAAAAAAAGAAGCCAAATTGAGACACTTTCAGACAAAAGCTGAAAGAATGCTAGAAGACTTATACTACAAAAAACACTACAAGAAATTTTTTAAACTGAAGGGAAAGAATTCCACATGAAAATTCAGATTGCCAGAAAGAAATGGAGAGAACCAGAGAATGTAAATATGTGGACAAATATGAGACTTTTTTTAACTTAAAAAAAAAGACTTTTGACTTTTTAAAAGCAAATGTAGAAGAATATATATATATATATATGTATATATAAATGTAGAAGTAAAAATAAGAATGTAGAAGTGAAAATATATATAAATCTAGCACAGAGGGCAGAGGAGGGATAAATAAAGTCATATTGCTGTAAGGCTCTTCTATATTGATGTGAATGATGACCACAGGATATGTAGGTTTACAGTACGTCTTGTAGTTGGGTAGTGTTAGTTCTCTAGCTTTTAATTTTTCTCCTTTGATACTATGTTGGCTCTTCTTAGTCTTTTGCCCCTCTATATAAACCTCAGAATGAGTTTGTGGGCATCCACAAAGTAACTTGTTGGGATTTTGATTGGGGTTGTGTTGAATCTATGGATCAAGTTGGAAAGAACTGACATCTTGACAATATTGAGTCTTCCATGAACAAGGAAAATCTGTGCATTGATTTAGTTCTTTTTTGATTTCTTTCACTAGTTTTGCAGTTTTCCTCGTGTAGATCTTGTACATATTTTGTTAGATATATACCTAGGTATTTTATTTTTAGGGATACTAATGTAAATTGTAATGTATTTTTAATTTCAAATTCCATTTGTTCACTGTTGGTACATATGAAAATAACTGACTTTTGTATATTAACCTTTTATCCTGCAATCTTGTTATACTTGCTTATTTGTTGTCCCTGGAGTTTTCTTGTAGTTTTTTAAATTTTCTACACAATCAGGTCATTTATGAGGAAGGGCAGTTTTATTTCTTCCTTCCAATCTGTATACTTTGTTTTTGCTTTTCTTATTGTGTTAGCTAGGACTTCTAGTACAATATTGAAAAGAAGTAGTGAGAGAGGGTATCCTTGTCTTATTCCTGATCTTAGTGGGAAAGCTTCTAGTTTCTCATCATTTAGTATGATGGTGGCTGTAGATTTTTAGTTGATTTTTTTATCAAGTTGAGGAAGTTTCCCTCTATCTGTAAATTATGATGGATGTTGGATTTTGTCAAATGTTTTTCCCGCACCTATTATTATGATATGATTTTTCTTCTTTAGCCTGTTCATGTTATGGATTACAATCATTCATTTTCAAATATGAACCAACCTTTCATACCTAGAATAAATCTCACATGGATGTATGATGTATAATTCTTTTTATACATTGTTGATTCATTAATATTTTGTTGAGGATTTCTGCTTCTGTGTTTATCAGGGATATTGGTCTGTAGTTTTCTTTTTTGTAATGTCTTTGATTTGGGTATGAGGCTAATGCTGACCTCATAGAATGATTTGGGAACTATCCCTCTGCTTCTATCTTTGGGAAGAGATTGTAGAGAATTGGTATAATTTCTTTCTTAAATGTTTGGTAAGATTCACCAGTGAAGCCATTTAGGTCTGGTGCTTTTTGTTTTGGGAGGTTATTAATTATTGATTCAATTTATTTAATAGATATATTCCTATTCAGATTGTCTATTTCTTCTTGAGTATATTTTGGCAGATTGTGCTTTTCAAGGAATTGGTCCATTTCTTCTCGATTATCAAATTTGTGGGCTAAGGGATGTTCACAGTATTCCTTTATTATCTTTTTAAGGTCCATGGGATCTGTAGTGATGTTCCCTCTTTAATTTCTGATATTAGTGGATTATGTCTTCTTTATGTTTTTCTTAGCCTCGCTAGAGGCTTATAGAGGGTATCAATCTTAGAAAAGAACCAGCTTTTGGTTTCATTGATTTTTTGCTATTTTTTAAAATTTCAATGATAGCTGCTCTAATTTTTGCTATTTCTTTTCTTCTGTTTACTTTGGGTTTAATCTGCTCCTTTTTCAGATTTCCTAATATGGAAGCTTAGAAGGTTGATTTTAGATCTTTGTTCTTTTCTAAAATGTGCATTCAATGCTATAAATATTCCTCTAAGCACTCCTTTCACTGCATCCCACAAATTTTCATAAGTTGTATTTTCATTTTCATTTAGTTCCAAATATTTTAAAATATCACTTGAGGTTCCCATGTATTATTTAGAAATGTATTGTTTAATCTCCAAGTATTTTAGGATTTTCCAGCTGCCTTTCTTTTGAATTTTAGTTTAAATCCTTTATGGTCTGAGGGATACACTGTATAATTTTTATTCTTTAGATTTATTAAGGTGTTTTGTATGTGTATGACAGAATTGGTCTACCTTAGTGAATGTTCCATGTGAGCTTGAGAATAATGCATATTATGCTATTGTTAGATGAAGTAGTCTATAAGTGTTCATTATATCCTATTGATTGATGGTGTTGTTGAGTTCAACTATGTCCTTACTGATTTTCTGCCTGCTGGATCTGTACTTTTCTGAGAGACTGTTGGAAGTCTCTATAATTGTGGATTCACATATTTCTTCTTGCCATTCTTTCATTTTTTGCTTCATGTAAATTGACACATGGGAACATGTCTGTTGTCAGACATATATACACATTAGGGATTATCATGTCTTCCTGGGAACTGGCTCCTTTATCATTATGTAATACCTTTCTTTATCCCTGATAATATTCCTTACTCTGAAGTCTGCTGTCTGAACTTAATATTTCATCTTTCTTTTACTTAGTGTTTACATGGTATATCTTTGTTCATCCCTTCACTTTCATGTGTCTTTATATTTAAAGTGGTTTCTTATAGACAACATATATCTGGCTCTAGGGTTTTTTAAAAATATTTATTTATTTATTTTTAGAATTTTAAAAAATTATTATATTCAATTAGCCAGCATATAGTACATCATTAGTTTTTGATGTAGTGTTCAACGATTCATTAGTTGCGTATAACACCCAGTGCTCATCACAATATGTGCTCTCCTTAATACCCATCACCCGGTTACCCCATCCCCCGATCCCCCTCCCTTCTGTAACCCTCAGTTTGGTTCCTAGGGTCTAGAGTCTCTCATGGTTTGTCTAGGTTTTTTGATACACTCTGACAATCTGTCTTTTATTGGTGTGTTTAACCACTGACCTCTAACTATCAATATAGTTAGATTAATAGCCACCATGTTTGTTACTGTTCACTATTTATTGCCCCTATTTTTTGTTTCTATTTTTTGTCTTCCATTCTTTTTTACCCTTTGTGCCAATTAACTGATCATTTTATATGCTTCCATTTTCTCTCCTTTCTTAGCATATCAGTTATACTTATCTTTTCATTTTCTTTTTGGGGTTGCCCTAGAGTTTGTAATATACATTTTCAACTAATCCAAGTCCATTTTCAAATAACACTACCACTTCATGGGTAGTGCAAGTACCTTATAAAAACAAAATATTCCTAATTCCTTCTTCCTGTTTCTTGAATCATTGCTTTCATTCATTTCACTTATGTATTAGCTATAATCAGTGAATATATTTTTGCTATTATTGTGAACTGTTATCTGTTCAATCATTTAAGAATATTAAAAACATGTTCTTGTTTTACCATCACTTATTCCTTCTCTGATGCTCTTCCTTCTTTATGTAAATCTGGGTTTCTGACCTACATAATTTTTTTCTCTCTGAAGAATTTCTTCTAACATTTTGCAAGGCAGATTTACTGGTTTGATTTTTGTTGGTCTGAGAAACTCTTTTTCTCCTTCACTTTTCTTTTTTAATTTGGGGGTGAGGGACAGAGGAAGAGAGAGAGAGAAAGAATCTTAAGCAGGCTCCATGCCCAGCACGGAGCCTGATGTGAGGCTCAATCTCACAACCCTGAGATCATGACCTCAGATAAAAAAATCAGACACTTAACGGACTGAGCCACCCGGGAATCCCTCTTCTAAACTTTTGAATGATGATTTTGTAGCGTACAGAATTTTAGGCTGGTGTGTTGTTGTTTTTGTCTCAACACTTTAAATACTTCATTTCACTTTCTTTTTGTTTGCATTGTTTCTGCAGATAAGTCAGATATAATTTTTATCTTTGCTACCCTATCAGTAAAGTGTTATTTCCTCCTCTGGCTTCTTTCAAGATTTTTAAAAATCTTTGATTTCCTGTAGGTTGAATATGATATACTCAGGTGTAGTATTTTTGTTTGTTTTTTGGTATTTATCCTGCTTGGAATTCTCTGAGCTTCCTGGATCTGTGGTTTTCTGTCTGACATTAATTTGGGGGAAATTCTCACCACTATTGTTTTAAATATTTCTTTAGCTGCTTTTTCTCTTCTTTTCTGATATTCCCATTACTTTTATTTTAAGATTTTATTTATTTATTTGACACAGAGAGAGAGATAGTGAGAGCAGGAACACAAGCAGGGGGAGTGGGAGAGGGAGAAGCAGGCTTCCTGCTGAGAGGAGAGCTGATGTGGGACTCGATCCCAGGACCCTGGGATCATGACCTGAGCTGAAGGCAGACGCTTAATGACTGAGCCACCCAGGTGCCCCATTCCCAATACGTTTTATAGTTGTCCCACAGTTCTTGTATATTCTGTTCCTTTTTTTCATTCTTTTCTTCCTCCTTACTTTTCAGCATTGGAAGTTCCTATTGACAGATCCACAAGCTCAAGAGATTCTTTCAGCAGCTCTGTACAGTCTATTAATAATCCATCAAAGACATGCATTTGAATAAGTGTTTTTTAATTTCTTTAGCATTTCTTCTCTCTTGCTTATATTACCTTTCCATTCTTACATGTTTACTTTTCCATTGGAGCCCTAAGTATATTAGTCATAGTTGTTTTAAATTCACATTCTGATAATTCCAACATTCCTGCAATATCTGGGTCTAGTGATGCTTTGTCTCTTCAAACTGTGTATTGTTTTGTTTTGTTTTTTGCCTTTTAATACATCTTATATATTTTTGCTTAAAAGTGAATATATCATCCTAGGTAAAAAGACCTTTGGTAATATAGTGGTAAGTTGTGGGGGAAGGGGAAGACTTCTATAGCGTTCTGAATCAGTCTTTAGTGAGCCTGTGCTCCTGGGCTGTGAACCTCACAAGTGCCTCTCAGTATTTTTTTTTTCCTACCCCATTAGGTTTTATAAGATGGCTAGTGGAGGTTATATAGAGGGGGCAAGTGTTGGTTATTTCTCCTTTCCCACGTCAGTTTGGTTCTGATAAAATCCCCATAGGTTAGGTTCTGATAAAACAGTTTCTCTTTAGGGAAGGTATTCTTAAGAAGAGTAGAAAGCTCTGGTATACTGCATATAATTACTCCCCCCCCCCCCCCCCCGCCAGATGGCTCCTGGAGGTAAAACTCAGAAAAGTATGTTTCCCACACCATGACTGGTCTACCCTCCCCCCCCAGACTTGTCCACACTGAGTCTCTAGCCAATTTATCAATTACAATTTAGGTTTACCTACCCTAGTACTGGTTCCTGCAGAGGTTTCTACTCTGATAAGTTATGATTCTCTGTATCCACATACTGTGTCCAATTTTGGGGGCAGGTATTTGCCCTCTAACCTTACTTCTTTGGTGGAACTAAGAAGAGTTGTTAATTTTTCAGTTTGTTCAGCTTTTTAAATGTTAAGGTAGAGGGATGATGCTGGACCAGAAATTGGAAGTGTCTGGGATATTATTTTTGAGTCCTAAACTTTCAAGACTGCTTACTTCATAACAATGATGATAAGATTTTAATGGAGAAATTCTGGCCCTAAGATTATGTGAAAATCATAGTTGGATGTATAATAAAGCTTTCCGTTTTTTATTTAAAGGAAAAACAACTTTATGAAAATAGTTATAAAGTACGTTTTATTGAAAATAAAGTATCTTTATTGAAAGTAAACTTAAAAGAAACAAAAAAGGAATAATAGCCTAAAACCCAGACCTATTCCCCTAGAATATCTATTTCTTTGGAACTAGGCAAGCTATCACCTGAGTCAAAAACATAAATAGTGTGATTAAAAGTGATGAGACTGATTTCTACATGTGGTTGAGAGTTTAGATTTCTTACTAAATTAACTTATATGCACTATGGGATTGGTGAATTAAATATGATTTATAGAGAAACTGTAGCTCTATCTCCATTATCTAGAACATATGCTATTATCTAGAGAATATGTTTTAAGAGTTTCTTTAGTGAATGTAGGGTGTATGGGTGTGTGTGTGTGAGAGAGAGACAGAGATAAGACACAGACAGACAGATGGAGAGGGAGACAGAGAGACAGAGACAGAAAAAGAGAATACAAGGATATACACCCCCCAAGATAGAAACATGGAAGCTCCTTTTCCTATTTCTCTAAATTTGAAAAATCAAAAATGAAAGAAAACAAAGGGGAAAACCAGTTAGAGAACCAAGTATGTTTATAGTATCAATACTCATGTTATAAAACTCCTAAATTAGTTTCTGAGCAAACTGCAGTTCTCAATCTCAGTGGATAATCTTTTGTGACCAATACATTTTTCTCTCCTCACAGGCCCTGACCCCACTCCTGACAATTGCTGTATAGACAATGCCCACTATATAGAAAGTGGGAATTGTGCATGTAAGATCTATGTGTAGACATTATATTTACAAAGGAGTCCAATCACTTTACACTGTCAGATGTTCAAGTTCAGCTTTAGAACCTTAAAAATATTGATGTTAATTAAAAAGTAACTTTTACTAAAGGAAAAATCAATTAATAAAATTTGGTTTCAAAAGTTTAAAGTTAGCAAGCAGCAAATGGAGCAAAATTTTAGGGGTGCCTGAGGGCTCAGTCGGTCACAAGTGTCCAGCTCTTGGTTTCTGCTCAGGTCGTGAGGTCACGAGATCAAGTCCTGCATCAGGCTTTGCACTCAGTGCAGAGTCAGCTTGAGACTTTCTCTCTCCCTTTTCCTCTTCCCCTCCCCCAGCTTGCACATGTGCACTCTTGCTCTCCCTCTCGATAAATAAAAATCTTAAAAAAAAAGAAAAGAAAATTTTAAAACTTCAGTTACTTATCCCTCATCATATTTTAAACTAAATTTTGTTCTCCATAGGCTCTATATTTCTGGAGGCCCAAATCTCTCTAAGTTAAATCATATAGAATATCTAGAAAAAAATCAAGAAAATCTTTTATTAATATTAGGTGACAACTTATAAATACATGATATTGACATGCTTTAAAATTTTAATGGTAAAACATTATATACAATTCTTTACAAGGCAGCAGCTTTTTAAAAATTTGGGTCTTAATTTTATTAAGAACCTTAATATTGCCAGGAGTATAATGTTCTTTTCAGCTGGCTTAAAACTAAATATCAGGGGTGCCTGGGTGGCTCAGTTGGTTAAGTGTCCAACTGGTGATTTTGGCTCAGGTCATGATCTCATGGGTTGTGAGACTGAGCCCCACACTGGGCCCTGGGTTCTGTGGAAAGTCTGCTTCAGATTCTCTCCCTCTGCTCCTCCCCCCACTCACACTCACACTCTCTCTCTAAAAATAAATCTTAAAAAAACTAAATATCAAAAGTGGCTTTAAGTAAAAATCTTTAATCAATGCCCGTTCTTTGTCTTTCTTTCCCTTTCCCTTTCCTTCCTTCCTTCCTTCTCTCTCTCTTTCTTTCTTTCTTTCTTGTAGAATCCACACCCAACGTGGGGCTTGAACTCACAACCCTGAGATTAAGAGTCGGATACTGTACTGACTGAGTCAGCCAGGTGCCTCTTAATCAATGCTGTTTCTAATCCCCAAGATTTAATATAAGAAGTCATGAAAAACATTAAAATATGAATCTTTTAAACAAATATTATTAGTTTTTGACAGAGTTAAGGAAATATTTCCTCTTTGTCCACATATTGCTTGTAATAAGAGCTGAAGTATATAGCTGAAGTATACATCAAATTAATAGACTTAGCAGTGGCCTTGTTGGTTTATGTTTTACCATTTATCAAATATAGGGGCAGCTGGGTGGCTTAGTCAGTTAAGTGTCTGCCTTAGGCTCGATCATGATCCCAGGGTCCTGGGATCGAGCCCCACATCGGGCTCCTTGCTTAGCAGGGAGACTGCTTCTCCCTCTCCCTCTGCTGCTCCCCCTGCTGTGCTCTCTCTCTGTCAAATAAATGAATAAACTCTTTAAAAATATATATTTATCAAATATATCTCTCATTTTCTCTCCACTTACATTTCTTATTTCACATACCATTTGTAATAAGTTTATTCAATTTTCCTTGTAGGGGACAAGAATACTTCTTTTCCATCTGTGGTTTTTTTTCCTCTGTTTTTGACAAGACAGTTTCCTTAGTTTCTTCATGTTCACTAATACTACTATCTTTGAGGATCTGAAGTAAAGCAAGGAAATCTTTTAAGAAATATACTTTTCATACAATTTTATGAACGTAAAAAACCACCAAATCTCATAATTAAATTCAGATTATTACTGTCACCATGAAGAATTACACGTATAAAAGAATATTCATGCACTATATCATTACGTATTTGAGGATGTCACAGGAATGCATTTTGTAGAGCACCTTGATTTAGCTTTTATAGACTTGAGCCCCTGCTATTTTCATTTGTGATTTATGCAAACTGAATAAGTGAGCCTATAGTGTAGGCAGAATAATTAAAAGTGTTCCTCTTCAGTCTTACTCCCAAAGATTATTCAATAAAACTTATGTAGAATGAAAATACAACTAAGTTGGAAAGGAGGTGAAATATAATTTTACTTGGACTCATTTCATTTGAAAAATTATATAACTGGAAAAATGAGAAAAACAGATCAAACTTTCAGAAATTTAAGGTTCATGCTCCCACTATTAATTATAGATAACACCCTTAGGTAGTTCATGGGTTAGCTGCATCTTCCAAGCTTTTAATGGTGGTTAGTCTAATTATAAAACTGCTGATTTAGAAAAAAAAAAAGACCATTTTAGTTGGTGAGAATATTGAGAGGTTTCTCCCAAGGTAAACGAAACAAAAAATAAAAAAAACAAAACAGAGCAGGGTTAACCTTGAAATAGAAATCTTCAAATTTGTCTTATTGCCATCATGGTTTGTGTGTGTGTGTGTGTGTGTGTGTGTGCATGTATGCATGTGTACACACAGGCCAACACTTTGAGTGTATTGATAATACTTTGAGTGCAGTGGAGAGAGAACATTGCATTGTCACAAGAAATGGTAACAAGGGATAGATGAAGGGACAGATTAAGGAAGTGAAGAGGAAATATTTAATGACCAGGGAGGCAAAGGCACCACAGCAGCTGATGTAAATGAATTATGTAATTATTTTAATATCAAAGTTCTTTAAATCTGATCATGATTAATTTGCTGGAGTTCTGGTATAGAGACTTTTGTGGGAAGTCTGTCACTATACAAAAGGACTAAGGTAAAGACACAAAGATGAATTTTGATTAGTGTGGGTAAAAGGTCTTATGAGGTAAGACCATATTATTTTAAGTTTTATTATTTCAGAATTTATAATAAATTGACATAGACTAGGATGAAGTCTTTACAGACAAATAACTTGAATCAATGGTGGATCTTTTAAATATTTAAAAGAAGAAATTTTGGGCCCTTCAGAACTATAGAAACCTCTATTTTAAAAAGTAACAATTTTTAAAAAAGTAAACAATTTATAATTCTAATTATGAGCAATTATTACTCAGTAAAACTAGACCAACAGAAGGTCTATGACTTACTCTGTACACTTGGAAAAATAAAAACTTGGTTCTTTTCAAATATATAGCACATTTTAATTAATTTGTCTTTACCTCTTGTAGTCTAAATTACTGAGTTTTTCCTAGATATGGCAAGAAATAATAAGCTGTATTTCCATTATTCCTGAAATCTGTTCTCTTTATTCCAAAATAATCATTAGTCGTCCCTTTCCATCTTTTTATTCCTTTTGCTCATTTCTTAGTACTTATTTAAATTAGTTATTTTTAAATGACCACTTCTCGTTTTTTAACCAGACATATAATAGAAACCTAATAAGTAAACTTGAAAAATAAATTTTAAGATCAGATTGATTTTTATGTCGTATATTACAAAATAGTTTTAGGTTTTTACCTGAGGAGTTGTAGATGATGGGGTGTTTTTATCCTCCAGATGTTCATTTTGTGATTCTGTGGTGTACATGCTAATATTTAAAAGAAAAATAATTTGAGTAAAATAGTACTATAAATCCATCTGAAACAAACATGGTTAAGTGGGATTAATTTTTTAATGATTTTTAATCAGAAAGTTGTATCACAGTCAAGTCAGATATCTTTATAGTTAACACAGCTCCAAATATTCATTGTAAAGTTAAGAAGCAAAATCGTGTACATATGTTTTAAAAACCATTACAACACAGAAATTTAATACTTCTCAGTAGTTCATAATGGTGGGTCGTATCTTAAAAGCATGTATCAGAAAACTCAATTCTTTATTTGATTTACTCTATCTTCAGTCACATTCCTGTCAGAAGAGAGTCCAAAATTTTTTTAAATTAAATATGATCAACTACATTAATACCTACATCTGTAAATTACTGATATATACTGTCTTTATATGTGGTCCATTTGAAAGATCCATGGATCCAACATTTAAACAAAATAAAATAAATTTTATTTTGAATAACAATGAAATAGAAAAAAGAATGAAATAGGACCACATCAGGAGAAGAATTAGGTCTGGAAACTTATTTTAAAATATCTATTGTTTCTCCTTTCTCTGTGATTTTTGCTGCCTTTGAGTGTAGGAAGAGTATCTGCCATAAAAATATCTTTCAATTCTTGAGTTACTGTAGAGGACAAAATTAAAAACTTTAAGTCTGAATTTTTAGGTACTTGATAAGACCAAACCCCACAGTATTTCAAGTATCCATATTTTTTTTAAAAAGGCAAGCAATTTTAATAGTTAAAAATTTTAATGAAAAGGATCATTAACATTTGAGTACCTACCACATATGCTAGGTGCTTTACATATACTGCCTCATTTTAATGAAGTAAAATATTAGTGTGTAAAATCCTATAAGGGATCATAACTAATTTATGACTTAAAACAGAAAATAACATTTATTTTTAAAATCTGATGAAAAAATATATCTCTAAGTCCCTTTAAAGTAAAATTCCATTTTAATTAAAGGGAATATAAAAACTATTTGGGCATTAGAATGACAACCTGTCATTAACTGTTAGACTAGAACTTAAAAGTGAGTAAGCTCTATGAACAAGGAGGGTGAGTAAAATCACCTAAGCTGTGTCAAGTTCTGAAAGGATAGGCTGAGGGCTAGAACCATTAAAAAATTTGAGCTGTAGTGCACAAGAGTTGTGAGGTCAGGACACAAAGTCCATCCACACAGTAATTATTGAATGTCTATTCTTCTGGGCTCTGAAGATAAAGCAGCAAAACAAAATGAAACAAATGTAGGTTTATGCTCTCATGGAGCTTATATTTTTGTTGGGAGGAAGAGGAAGACAATAAACAGTATTTTCAGATTGTGATTAAGTACTGGAGAAAATAAACCTGGAAGATGTTACAGTGATCAAGGTGACATTTAAGCTGTGACCTAACTAAGGAGAAACTGAGTCATAACTAGGCAGATAGACAGGAACAGGAAAACATAACACCAAGAAACCAGGCAGCATCTTTTAAAATCTACAGCTATGTTGGGGCACCTGGGTGACTCAGTCGGTTGAACCTCCAATTCTTGGTTTTGGCTCGGGTTGTGATCTCAGGGTTGTGAAATTGAACCCTGAGTGGGGCTCCATGCTCAGCACAGAGTCTGCTTAAGATGGTCTCTCCCTCTGCCCCTCCCCCTGCCCTTACCCTCTCTCTCTAAAAATCAATAAATAAATCTAAAAAAAAAAAATATCTACAGCTAGGCCATGGTTAGGATAGCAGGACTTGGAATCCAGGCAAGCAGACCATGCAATAGAACTTCAAAACCTAGAGAAGGAGTCTGAACAATAAATGTACATGTTAGCAGCTATGAGAGAAATTTGATACTGTGTCTAGTGATATTCATGTCTGACAACTACTCAATACTCTCTTTACATATCAGCCAAGAGAGGAATTGGTAGGTAGTATGCATAGTAACTAAAAGTAAGGACTTTGGAGCTGAGATAGAAATGTATTTCACTCTCCTCTTTATCTTTTAATAACTGTGAGAAGTGATTTATATTTGTAGGCCTCAATTTCTATACCTGTAATGATAGAATATTGCTAAATTTATTGGTTATTGTGAAGATTAAATGATATAATAGCTGATACAATCTGGATTATGTGAAGCACTTAACATGAATCATTTCCACAACACTATGAGTTGTTATTCTCATTTTATAGAAGTTGAAACTGAGACCCATGAAGGGTAAGCGGTTTTCCCAAAGTCACACAGTTAGCAAGTGGCATAGCTGCAATTTGAACCAAATACTCTTTAGCACTATTTAAATCCTTGTTAACCTTGGTATCATCTTTCTCCTTTTAGTTATTCTGGAGATGTTCCATTGTGGATTTAAGTTGCATTTTCATGGTGACTAACAGTATTTTCACATATTTATTGGCCATTTGAATATTTTCTTTAGTAAAGTGTTCAAATCTCTTGCCCATTTAAAAAAATATATTGGCAGACTTTTACTGATTTTTTTTAGTTCTTTATGTATTCCAGAATCAAATCTTTTATTAGATATATAAATAGCCAATATTGTCTCCTTCTCTGTGGCTTGCCTTTTCACACTGATGATGTCTTTGAATGAACAGAAATTTTTATTTTAGTCTAATTTGTCTTTTTTCTTTATAATTAGATTTTTATTGTTTTATGTCTTTGCCAACCCTGAAATCAGAAGGTATTCTCCTATATATTTTTCTAGAAGCGTTAATGTTTTGTCTTTCACATTTAAGTCTATGATCCATCTGGAATTGATTTTTATGTATGGTGTGAGAAGAGATAAAAATTCATTTTTCTCATATCAATATCAAATTGACTCAGCATCATTTATTAAAAAGTTCATCCTTGGGGCACCTGGGTGGCTTAGTCGTTAAGCATCTGCCTTCGGCTCAGGTCATGATCCCAGGGTCCTGGGATCCAGCCTCGCATTGGGCTCCCTGCTCTGTGGGGAGCCTGCTTCTCCCTCTCCCATTCCCCCTGCTTGTGTTCCCTCTCTCGCTGTCTCTCTCTGTCAAATAAATAAATACAATCTTTAAAAAAAAAAATCATCCTTTACCCATTGCATTCAGTGTCACCTTTGTTGTAAATCAGGTGACCACATATATGTGAATTTATTTTTGGATTTTCTTCTGTTCTGCTGACCTATTTGTCTATCCTTATGCCAACACTACACTAGTACTTATATAATAGGAATTGCTACCAAGTGTTTTAAGTTCTCCAGTTTTGTTCTCCTTCAGATTGGGATAAAATTAAAAAAAAAAAAAGGATTGACTCTTTATCTCTTTGTATTTCCACATAAATTTTAGAATAAGGTTGTCTGTTCATACACACTCTTTCTCACTTTCTCTATCTGGTGGAATTTTGACTGAAATTGCATTGAATCTGTAGGTCAACTTGGGGAGAACTGACATCTTAACAGTAGTGAGTCTTTTTTTTTTTTTTAGATTTTTATTTATTTATTTGACAGAGAGAGACACAGCGAGAGAGGAAACACAAGCAGGGGGAGTGGGAGACGGAGAAGCAGGCTTCCCGCGGAGCAGGGAGCCCAATGCGGGGCTTGATCCCAGGACTCTGGGATCACGACCTGAGCCGAAGGCAGACGCTTAACGACTGAGCCACCCAGGCGCCCAGTAGTGAGTCTTTTAATCCTTGAACATTGTATGTATCTCTTCATGTATTTAGATTTTCTTTAGTTTACCTTAGTAATGTTTATAGTTTTCAGTGTAGAGGTCTTACATAGCTTTCATTAGCCTTATTTCTAGGTAGTGATGTTTTTTGGGATGTACCAAACAGTATCATTTAAAAAAATTATTACTTGTTTTTTGCTGGTATACAGAAATACAGGTAATTTTTATTTATTTACTTTATATCTAGGCCTTGATAAATTCACTTTATTCTAATGATTCTTTTGGATTTTTCTAAGTACACAAGCACACAGTCGGCAAATATGTTTTATTTCTTCCTTTCTAAATTTTATATATTTTATCTTTTTCTTTCTTTATGGCACTAGTTGTAACCTGTCTTTACAGTTGTTTTATATCCATGTTGACCTTGGTATTGTCTGTCCTCAGTATTTGTTTTAATATAGATCTGTTGGCAATAAATTCTTTCATTATTTGTTTGCCTTAAATGTCTTTATTTCACCTTCACTTTTGAAAGGGATTCTCATTGAATACAGAATTCCATATTAGATTTTCTTTAAGAATTTTAAAGATGTTCCACTGTATTCTGGCTCCCATAATTTCTGTTGAGACTTTAACTGTCATTTTTACCATGGCTCCTTTGAAGATAATATGTCTTTGGCTGATATTAATCATAGTCATTAAAAAACTTTTCTTCATTGTGGTAAAATATATAGAACAAAAAACTTACCATTTTAAAGTATACAGTTCACTGGAATCAAGTACATTCATATTATTAAGCAACCATCACTGCTATCATTTCCAGAACTTTATTATCCCAAACTGAAACTTTGTATCCAACTCCCTATTAAACAACTCCCCATTCTCTCTTCTCCTAATTTCCTGGCAACCACATTCTACTTTCCATCTTTATGAATTAAATTACCTTAAGTACCTCAGGTAAGTGGAATCTACAATATTTGTCCTTTTGCATCTGGTTTACTTCACTTAGTATGATATCTTCAAAATTCATTCATGTTGTAACATGCATCAGACTTTCCTTCCACTTTAAGGATAAATTAACACCCCATTGTATGTATATACCAAATTTTTATCCGTTCATTCATTGATGGATATTTGTGTTGTTTCCACTTTTCGTCTATTGTGAATAATGCTGCTAAGAACATGGAAGTACAGATATCTGTTCAAGTATCTGCCTTCAATTATTTTGGGTATGTACATAGAAGGAAAGCTGCTGGATCATATGGTAATTGTTTCATTTTTAGGGGAACTGCCATACTGTTTTCCACAGTGACTATGGTTATACCATCTTATATTCATACCAGCAATGCACAAGAGTTCTGATTTCTCTACATACTTGTCAGCACCTGTTACTTTGTTTTTCATAATAGCCAACCTAATGGGTATGAAATGGTATCTCGTTGTGGTTTTCATTTCCATTTTCCTAATGATTATTGAGCATCTTTGAGCCCTTATTGGCAATTTGTGTATCTTTAGAAAAATGTCTGGTTTAATCCTTTGCCCAGGTTTTTTTTTTTTCAGATTTTATTTATTTATTTGAGAGAGAGAGAGATCACAGAGGGAGAGGGGGAGAGAGGGGGAGAAGCAGACTCGCTGCTGAGCAGGGAGCCTGATGCGGGTCTCCATCCCAGGACCCAGAGATCATAACCCCAGCCGAAGGCAGATGCTTAACTGACAAGTCACCCAGGCACTCCTTTGCCCAGTTTTTAATTGGGTTATTTTTTGTTTTCAAGTCATAGAGTTCTTTATATATTCTGGATATTAATCACTTACCTGATATATTATTTGCAAATATTTTCTCATTCTGTGGGTTGCCTTTTCTCTCTGTTGATGGTGTTTTTCAGCACACAAACGTTTTTAATTTTGATGTAGCCCATTGTATCTATTTCTTTTATTGCCTGTGCTTTGGCTATCTAATCAAAGAAATCATTGCCAAATCTAATATCATGAAGCTTTCCCCTATATTTTCTTCTAAGAGTTTCATAGTTTTAGTTCTTACAGTCATAGTCATTTTAACATCTTTGTCTGCTAACTGCTAACTAAAAATTCTGGGGCACCTTTGAGTCTGTTCCTATTTTCAGTTTTGTATCTTGACTTGTCATATAATATTGTCTAATAGCTAGCATGGCTAATAATTTTTATTGAGGGCGCCTGGGTGGCTCAGTTGGTTAAGCGACTGCCTTCGGCTCAGGTCATGATCCTGGAGTCCCGGGATCGAGTCCCGCATCGGACTCCCTGCTCAGCGGGGAGTCTGCTTCTCCCTCTGACCCTCTTCCCTCTCGTGCTCTCTATCTCTCATTCTCTCTCTCTCCTCAAATAAATAAATAAAATCTTAAAAAAAATTCTTAAAAAAATAATTTTTATTGAAAGCCTGACATTGTGTATAAAATATAGTCTCTAGATGATACCTTCCACCAGAGAGAAATATTGGAGGGGGGGAGTGTTAATCATTAAGCAAATCAGAGACTGAGCTTGGTTGAGACAGCTTTACAACACTCAATTTACTGCAAATTGTCCCAACTCCTAGGGAATAGTTTTCTGAGAATTTTGCCTTGGATGATGTGTGTGTGTGTGGGGGGAGCATCATTATGGTGGCCTCACTTGTTTTTCACAGATCAGGATACCTTACCACTTCCCCTTGGTTCATTTCTTTTGCCCATGCTTTACTGTCCTAGAATAGCTGAATTAACTTCTCCACATGACATAGCTATAAATATAGGAATTGGGTGGGGCCAGAATCAGGCAGTCTGGTTCCAAAGCCTATACTCTTAAAATTAAAGTGCCTATAATATGTCAGACACCGTGCCACACATACACTAAATCTTTCACAAGGGTTTAGATGCTAACATTTAGGAAATGGCCATAATAAATCTATTTTGAAATAGAACTTTTTGGCTTTTCCATTTTAGAAGAGGAAACTATTAAAAATAAGGGCCTTAGAACTTCAAAATAAAGTATAAATAATGAGGGGCACCTGGGTGGCTCAGCTGGTTAAGCATCTGACTCTTGATTTTGGCTCAGGTCATGATCTCAGGGTCCTGGGATCAGCCCTATGTTGGGCTCTGCACTCAGTGTGGAGTCTGCTTGAGGATTCCCTCCGCCCGTCCCCCTGCTTGCACTCTCTCTCTTTAAAATAAGTAAATCTTTACAAAAATAAAGTATAAATAATGAGTAAGTTATAGAAGGCTAACATAATTTAGAAATAGCTCATTGGAAGTCAATTATAAAAGTGTTAAGATCCCTAGCCATCATTTCATTGCCTGGGATCCAGCCTTCTACATGCCCCACACCTCCCAACCCCTTTCACTGAGTAATACAGAACTTCTGCTAGACTATTATCAAACTCTCAGCCTCTTATATTCTCCACCTATTTTCAGAGCATTCTCTCAAATTCTGTGTTCTATCTGAACCAAGCCCTTCCCTTAAGGACACTGCTTCCCCTATAGTTCTTACATTCTAGCTGTTTATTTGCTAGCACTCCTTCTGACACCCTACTGCTATTTCTAAACATTATTTTAAAAAAACCTTGCTTCTTTGAGCTTGTATAACTTGACAATATCACCTTCTCCCTCTTCTAGTCATTGTCATTTACTGACTTCATCTTGGTCCCTTTCCATTATTTACCAAAGGCATGATGAGCCCCTGACCCCAAATTTGTAATGTTTGTGAGTCTTAAACATAAACTAATAATGTTAGTTTTATATTTGGTTCCTCAGTTCTTTACTTCCTTTCCAATAAAGAAATGTCCATGCTAGACCCTTCCATCATCTGAAATGTTCTATAACCAATAATTACTAATTCAAACATCTACCTTTAAAAATACTTTATCTTCCTTCAGTTTGCTTGTTCAATTACATTTGCTTCAGCCCTTCCATTCTTCAACCTAATCAGGATGTGTAGTGGAATGATACCTTTAGCTCAAGCTTTTAGCCCTTTCCCTCATTATTTCCTTTTGTATTCAATGTGTGATCTATCATCTCCAAAATATTACCAATATCCTATATTCTCTTGAAATATGGTTATTGTTGTTGCACCTTTCTAGAAAAACCTTGATCCTGGGGCGCCTGGGTGGCTCAGTTGGTTAAGCGACTACCTTCAGTTCAGGTCATGATCCTGGAGTCCCAGGATCGAGTCCCACATCAGGCTTCCCGCTCAGCGGGGAGTCTGCTTCTCCCTCTGACCTTCCCCTGTCTTGTGCTATCTCATTCTCTCTCTCAAATAAATAAATAAAATATTAAAAAAAATAGAAAAACCTTGATCCTGCACCAACACTATTATCCCATTTTTTCATTCACTTAACTGAGCCATAGAAAGCTACACTAGAGTAACCTGGGATCATTATAAATTCATAACCAACAGCCTCCAGTAGGCCTTTAAAATGTACCAATCCTAAACATTCTCTGTCAATTCACTTTCCCCAACAAATATTCCAACGCTTTTCCACTCTTCTCAAATCACAGATCCTCCACATATTCCCCTTCATTCTCAGTAGATAACCTTCCCTCCCTTTTCCACATAAAAATCTATCTTCCTCTCTTTCTTCTTACATTAAAGAAAGTGTCTTTCCTCCTAAGGCAATCAGAGCACTTGTATAAATGATTCTTCTCTGCCTGTACCAACTATCTCTCCCCTCATACTTCCTTTTAACTAGATCCTTCCCAATGATTTTTAAATGAGTTCATCTTAAAAGTTTCCCAGAAACTCACATGCCCATTCAGTTATTGCCCCATCTGTCTCTGTTCCTTTACCAATAAATGTTTCAGAGAGTTGGCAATTCTCATAGTCTCTTTTTTCCCATAAACTGCTCACCCCTCATTGTTCTCTAGTTGAAGATTCTATTCCCTTCACACTAAAAAAATAGTCCTAGCAAAGTCATAATTAATCTCCAAGTGATCATATGGCATGATAAAACATTCTTCTTTTGGCTCTTGTTAAACCACTCTCTCATACCCACCCTGCCCCTCATTTTTCTTCTTATTCCTTCCCTGTCTCCTACAGGTTCAAACTTTTCAATTGCTAAACGCTGGGGATCCTGAAGTTTCCATCTTTCAATTCTCCACCAGTTCACTGGTTGAGTGCCCTAATAATCCTCACTGGCTTTAGAATAAAGACAAGAATATTTAACATGATTGTCTTAGTTCAGATTACCATAACAAAGTATCACAGACGGGGTGGTTTATAAATAGAATTCCTCATAATACTGGAGGTTGCACATCCAAAATCAGGGTCCCAGCGAGTAGGGCTGAAAGTCTTCTGGGTTAAGACTGCAACTTCTTGTTGTATCCTCACATGGCAAAAAGAGAGGCAGAGAACTCTCTGGGATTGCTTTTATAAGGGTACTAATCCCTTTATAAGGGACCTACCCTCATGGACCTTCCAAAGGTCCCACCTCCTAATACCCCATCACACTGGGTGTTAAGATTTCAACATACAAATTTTTGGGGGTGGGCACAAACATTCAGTCCATTGCAATGACCTACAGGATTCTGCACGATGTGGTCCCTGGTTCCCTCTCTAGCCTAATTTCATACCATTCCCCATCCATTTTTTTTTTCCCACTCTTAGCCATTCTGATGTTCTTTCAGTTCCTTAAAATTGCCAGGTTCCTTCTGCAGGGCTTAACACTTGCTTTTCTCTCTAATTTGAAACACTCTCCACCACTACTCTCCCCTATATTTGGTTAATTCCTGTTCATCCCTCAGCTCAAGGGCCATATCCTCAGAGAAATATTTATGACATCACTTCTGCCCCTAGGCTAAGTCAGGTCTCATTTTTATATGCAGTTATAGAATCTAGATCATTTTCTTCAAGAACAATTATCAGTTTGTAATTATGTATCCATTAGAGTGATTGTTCAATGTTCTGAATTAGACTGTAGACTCCATAATATTGTCTCACTGGTTCTTGAGGCTATGTTCATTTTATTTTTCAATCTTTTTTTCCATTCTGTTCTTCATATCAGACAATTTCTATTTATCTATCAAGTTCACCGATTCTTTCCTCATTCATTTCCATTCTGTTGTTGAATCTATCCAGTGAATTTTTATTTCAGATATTGTATTTTTTAGTTCAAAATTTTTTACTTGCTTCTTTACTGTTTCTATTTTTCTGCTGTGAATGTGTATCTTCCCATTCATTACAATTATACTTCTCTTTACCACATGAAACAGTTATAATAGCTGCTTTAATATCTTTGCTAATTCCAGTATCTGTGCCATTTGGGGTTGACATTTATTGATTTTCTTTTCTTATAAGACATTCATTTCCTAGTTCTTTATATGTTAAGTACTTTTGGAGTATATCCTTGACATTTTGTTGTGTAGACTCTGGGTCTTGTTAAAATCCTCTGAAGAATACTTAAAATTTTTATTTCAGTAGGTTATCAACTTGGTTAGGTGCAGAGGATAAGCTCTCTCTTACCTTCTGAGGGCACTGCTTTCAAAGACCGCTATGCTGTCTTTGGTCTGTCTCATGTGTGAGCCACTCAGGGGTTAGTCTGTGATTTGGGCAGTGTTTTCCCCCCATTTAATTTTAAGATTTTTATCTTACTTTAGTTCTTCAAGCCATTGCTATGCTGCTTTAGGCCTGTGTCATGCATGCAGTTGGAGATGACCCAAAGCACCTGGGTGGGTTCATATGCAGAACTAAGGAAACTCATTCTCCAGTTTTTTCCTCTCCTAAATCTGTACGCTGCTATACCTCTCAAGGTCTTTTTTACTGATTTCTCTGGTCAGAAGATGGGGTTATTCTCTGAGTTGTAGTTGCCCATAATGTCATTAATAGGACCTGCCCTTGGGGAAAAACCACAAAAGGAAAACCACAACAAGGATTCCTCATGCTCTCTTTAAACTATAGAGTCCATTTTCCCACATCTTCAGGCCATAAAAATAGGTCTTCTACTATAGTTTTGGCTTCCTGTGCTGTCCTTGCATGGTTTTATGACCGGAGCCTGTCTTCAGGTCAAACCTGCAAAAGAAATTCAGTCTTGTAGTTTTGACTCTCCTTCACAATCCACTTGCTTTTGTTTACTTTTTGATCTTCAGGTAGTTGTTCTTCACATTTTGTCTAGAGTTTTTGATTGTGAGCAGTAAAAAAAGAGGTCGCAGTGGACCTATTACAGCTTGGAGGGAACTGGAAGGCTGGGTGCTCCACGAGAGGAGGGACAATATCCGGTTTTATCCTTGGTCTACATGTGGTAGGCACTCAATAAATATTTATGAAATAAATATGGAATGAACTGAGAATTTTAAAATGCCAGATACTCAAGATGACAACAAAAACAAAAACATTTCTGCATGTTAACAAGAAAGGCATCTTTTGTAGAAGAGTAAGATATTCCAACACCAAGAATAGGTTTTACAAATACATTAAGAAAAAGGAAGTAAATTATAGAATGAATAAGGTCCTTAATGATTATGCTGCAAATACAAACAAGAAATCAACAGGACAAATTAGAAAAAGATTCTCTTTCTTAGAAAAAAATTAAAGAGTGGAAGGTTTGAAGAATTAGGACCCTGGCTAAAGTAAGATTTTAAGATTTTTAAAGTATTTAAAAAGATTTTTGGTGCAAAAATGGAGGAAGATAAAGAGGAAGATCCAGATGCCTGAGTAATGTAGGGATCAGAAGCAGACTAGGCAGGATACATGAACCTTGGCTCTGTCTCCATTGCCCCCCTCTTTCTTTTTTAATACTCTGCCTATCTGCTTTCCTCTTTGCTCTAGATATCTCCTCTCCATTTTCCTTTGGACTACTTGCTTCCCCCCTGGAGATGTCTTTTTCTTATGTAATCAATTTTTAAAATGCTGATTTCCTTAATATAATACAAATTTTGTAATTTAAAGTGTAGATAAACTCATAAAATTTATCTTTTAATAAATTTTTAGGAGTCAATTTCTTGACAGAATAAATCTTGTCAACAGCTCTGTGCAATTATTTAAAATAAATTTGATATAAGCAAAAGCCTACCTGTATAAATCAGAATTGTGGTAATCCAGGTGTCTAAGGATTATATAGACTATATCCTGTTAGGAGTCCTCTCATTATATGTCTGGATAACTGGCATAATGGAAAGAATGAGAGCTTTCAAATCAGAAATATATTAGTTGCATGATCTTGGGGAAATTATAGTATCTGGATATCTTTTAATGAGCATAATACTATCTACTTTTCTTACTTTGTGCTCACAGTTAGAGAAAGCAGAACGAAATTTGAGCCAATCAAATCTGATTTTACTAGACATTAGGGCATGATTTTCATATACTAACAAAAAAAGACTTCATAGTGGTTTATATTCTAGTATCTTTTATTTATGATCACCTCAGTTACATTTTTAATTTTATGATATAGTTATTTCAATAAGCTTCTTTTAAAAACATATTTATTTATTTTTTTGAGAGAGAACGAGAGTTGGGGGGGGAGGGGCAGAGAATCCCAAGCAGACTCCATACTGAGCGTGGAGCATGAAGAGGGGCTAAACCTCACAACCCCGAGATCACGACCTGTGAACCCAACCAAGAGTGGGATGCTTAATGGACTGCGCCAACCAGGTGCCCCTCAATAAACTTCATAAAAATCCTTTTTGGAATAAGACAGAAATAAATAAATACATACTATATATCTTGCTATTATGGGGATAAAGTAAGAAGTTTGTACATTTCATAGCAAAAGCTATGGTATTCAACTGATAATTTTTATGGGGATGTTATCATATTGCTAAACTTTGCTTTTAAAGTAGTGGAAAATTTTGATGGATTTAAGAGGTTCTGGTTTTATTAGAATGTTTCTTTGATTGTAAATGTTAATGGACACAGTGTGGTATCAAAGAGTGGGAAATCTAAGCTTTCTGCTTTTAATCTGCTACATACTATTGAGTAAATTTCTTGTCATTTCACCTCCCTGTACCTCAATTCCAAACTTCTAAAATGAGGTAGAGAGGGAGGAGGTTAGATGATCTAAGGTTTTTATCAGTTTTAAGTCTATGCTTCTTTCTATTCACTTATGGACCTACTGAGAAACAGTGTGAGAGAATACCAACACATGTTGCTTGGGATCTACCTACACATCTTATATAAATATGTATATATGTGTACATGTATGTATATCACATAATAGAAACAATTTCTTGTCTTCCCTTGGTGTGTGTTCTTCTACTATATACTGTACTTTTGGGTTTATCATTTTGAAGCAATGTTCTGCAACGGCGACATCTAGTGACTATAACACCTACCAGCAAAATTTATGGCCAATTCTTAGTTCTTCAAATATGGATGATTCACTCTGCGGTTTAGCTAAATACTTTAAAATCATTCCTTATTTCTCTCCCCTACAGATTTAAAAAATATCAATTAAGTTTGATAGCAGCATTAATAATTGGATACATAATAAGGGAAATTTCTTTCAAAAAATCATAATACTTAGAATTAAGTATAAACTATTCTAAGTGAGATTGCAACTTTTTTCCGTCCATTGAAAGCAGAACTGGAATTTGAATTCAGGTGTGTTTTAATATGTAATCCATG
The DNA here is from genome assembly GCF_037043125.1 of Eumetopias jubatus. Taxonomy (NCBI): domain Eukaryota; kingdom Metazoa; phylum Chordata; class Mammalia; order Carnivora; family Otariidae; genus Eumetopias; species Eumetopias jubatus. The sequence goes on along the minus strand of NW_028274808.1, from coordinate 118,336,000 downwards.
CTCAGAGCCACTATGCATTACTGACACATAATTCTCATTTAACATATATTTATTAAATGAATGTTAGGTAAAGCATATGCATCAATATCTATTTATATGTATTGCTTTAGGATCTTTGGAGCTATTGTTATCTTGCATACAAAGAAGTTTTTCTGAGTGTACATCAAAGATCATCAAGTAAAAACTACAGTATAAGTCTTTCTGAACAAATGAATTTGAGAGCTGTATCTACAAAGAGAATATTCTTTATACAGAGCATTCAAATTAGAACAGGACTTTTTGTTTTGTTTTGTTTTTGTTTTTAAGATAATGACTAGCTGGCATTATTATTTAATCAGGACAATACAAATCTGGGCTAAACTAGTACTCCAATTCAAATTGACTTTGCCACTGTTAAAATTCCTATAGTATTTAGTATTTGTTCTCATTAATCAGATTTTATCTTGAATTTTTATTCTTTTCAGGTGCCTAGATCTTGTTTCCACAATAAGATGGTCAGGTATTCCAGGGTTCAGAGCATGTTCTATATCCTTGTCTTTTCCTTAGCCCCAACCATAATGGTTTTTCTCACCAAATAATAAAGTTACCAACAACTTACCCAAAATCTATGGTTTTCCACGATATGGCATCAAACTATCATGACTTTCTCTCTAGTTCTCTTGATTCTACATTTCAGTTACATTAAACTGTTAATTGTTCTCCCATGCATTTTTTGTTTTTTTGTTTTTTGTTTTTTTTTTTTGCTTATAATACTTTATCACTGCATCTCTTCTTTGTAAGTGAAATGTATTGCTTAAGGGTCATTCCAATATAACTTCCTGTAAGGCATAGCACAAAACTAGAAGTTGTCTTCCTTTTTTGAATTCTCACATCACTTTATCATTTGTCCTACCTTCATTCTAGCTCTCTGATTATCCTTTCTTGGTCTTCTTTTTCTCTATCCATCCTTTGAATGTTGGAGTTCCTCAGCATTCTTCCCTATGCCCTCTTCTCTTCTTACTCTACATACATTTCTTAAGAAATTTATTTTATACTTATGGCTCCAATTATGACCAATGTGCTGATGAGTCTGGCCTATTTTTTAAAAAAATAAATTTTTTAAAAAAAATTTAAAAAAATTTTTTAAATTTAATTTTATTATGTTTTGTTAATCACCATACATTACATCATTAGTTTTTGATGTAGTGTTCCATGATTCATTGTTTGCGTATAACACCCAGTGCTCCATGCAATACGTGCCCTCTTTAATACCCATCACCAGGCTAACCCATGCCCCCCCCCTCCTCCCCTCCAGAACCCTCAGTCTGTTTCACAGAGTCCATAGTCTCTCATGGTTTGTCTCCCCCTCCGATTTCATCCCCCCTCATTTTTCCCTTCCTACTATCTTCTTCTTCTTTTTTTTAACATATAATGTATTATTTGTTTCAGAGGTACAGGTCTGTGATTCGTCTTACACAATTCACAGCGCTCACTATAGCACATACCCTCCCCAATGTCTATCACCCAGCCACCCCATCCCACCCACCCACCACTCCAGCAATCCTCAGTTTGTTTCCTCAGATTAAGAATTCCTCATATCAGTGAGATCACAGGATACATGTCTTTCTCTGATTGACTTATTTCGCTTAGCATAATACCCTCCAGTTCCATCCATGTCACTGCAAATGGCAAGAGTTCGTTTTTTTTTGATGGCTACATAATATTCCATTGTATATATATACCACATCTTCTTTATCCATTCATCTGTTGATGGACATCTTGGCTCTTTCCATAGTTTGGCTATTGTGGACATTGCTGCTATAAACATTGGGGTGCATGTACCCCTTCGGATCACTACATTTGTATCTTTGGGGTAAATACCCAGGAGTGCAATTGCTGGGTCATATGGTAGCTCTATTTTCAACTTTTTGAGGAACCTCCACACTGTTTTCCAGAGTGGCTGCACCAGCTTGCATTCCCACCAACAGTGTAGGAGGGTTCCCCTTTCTCTGCATCCTCGCCGCTCTGTTGAGTTTCTAAATAGTGTATTTAAGTACTTACTGTATATCTCTACTTCATTGTCTTTACAAGCATCTTAAGCTCAATATATGCAGAACTGAACTCAAAACCTTCCCCCACTAAATCTATTCCTTCTTCAGAGAATTTCCTCTTTCAGAGAATGAAGCCACCATCTACCCTGTTGCTGAAATTAGAAACTGAGGAGTCATTCCTTCTCCTTCCCTGCTGATAGCCAGTGAGTTACTAAATAATGTTAATACAAGCTCCTAAATAATTGTAAACTTTGTCCACTTCTCTCGTTACAAATTGCCACTGCTCCAGTCCAGGCCATAAGCACCTTTTCCCATAAGCTCTGTAATGACCTTCCAACTGTTCTCCCTACCTCCAGTCTTGGGCGTCCCCTTGTAATGTCCACAAAGCAGCATCATCTAAAATGTAGCATGATTATTGCAACTTCCTAATGTTCCTTAATGGCTTCCCATAGAAGAAAAATGTCCAAACCCAAACTCAGCTTACGGAACTCACTTTAATAAGGGCTAAACTTGTCCATGCCTATCTCACTTTTTTACTTGGCTTTTTAAACATCAGCTATATTTTAGTTCTTTAAACCTGCCAAGCCTCATATCTCTGAGACTTTATACATTCTGTATACTGTCTTCCAACCCTACACCCCTGTTTTTTTGCACAACTAACTCTATATCACTTTAGAGATCCTTCCTTTAGAAGTTCCCTTTAGGATGCATCCTTATCATAGCATCCATCTCTTATCACAGCATTAGTGTATCTCACTAATACACTTGCTTGTTTAACTATCATCATTCTATTATTTGACAAATATTCAGTGAGACCCCACTATGTAACTGGTACTGTATTCATTCTCCTTTGTGCATAGAGTTTAGTCAATACAGGGCATTGTGGAAGCACATATAGTTTGTGCTTGGGAGAGGGCCAAAGAAATGCTATTTAGTGACTTGCATTTACCTACTAGATTAAATCAGTGCTGATTTCATAATCATTTCTGAGTTCTTTGAATTACCTAGATGGTAAGTAATTATCTAATCTCATTAACTGTTGAGTTTTGAACATATAAAAAAAAGTTTTTGAATTGTAAAAGGCCTCTAGCCAGCCATTACTTTCTACCTAGCAGTTTTTCTTTGATATCATTTTGGATATAATAGAGTATAAAAAGCAAAGAGACAAACTACTACAGTAAAAAATATGGGATTTATTGTCAGAACACTGTGGTTAATAATTCTACCACTTACTAGGTATGTGTCCTTGGTCAAGACCCTTAACCTCTCTGAGCCTCAGTTTCCTCATCTGAGAAAGGTAGTTATAAAATCAAATGAGATAAAATAAAAGCATAGCACAAAATGTAAAAGGCTACCCCAATGCTGTCTATTATTATTATTATTATTATTAGAGTAAATACAGATCAGGTCTCCCTATTACTGGTCATCCCAGTTCTACAGGCAACAGGATTTCCAAATTCATCCTTCATCTCCACTTTACTATTTAAGAGTTAGGGTTTTGCAATTTAATAAACATGTATTGATGGAAGTGGTTAAAAAAAAGCGCCCCCCCCCCACAAATTTAACAAGTAAATATTAAGGGGATAAGAGAGAAACAAAGCAGCAGCCTATGAAAATCTAGAATTTGGATATATGGATCAAAAAAAAAATCAAGGCACTTTTTTTTTTAATGTTAACTGGAAGGGTAGGTAGCACAAAAGAGTGATGCTGTAAGCCATTTATCAGTAAAATGGCAACCTACTGAGCTGGGAAGTCAGGATATCTGGATTCAAGAATTCACTTGGTCACTAACTTACCACTAATAACCAGGTAGCCAACCCTCCCAACAGTCTGGTCTTATGACTCCTTGGCTACTATGATCTTTTCCCTCACACTATCTCAGCTACCCACTCACAAGGCCACAAATCTCAAATGGGCACTTGATCCTGCCCAGCTATGCTACTGTGCTTCTCTAGTATTGCTATAGACTGAATATTTGTGTCCCCACAAAATTCATATGTTGAAATCCTAACCCCTAAGGTGATGGCATTAGGAGGTGGGGGTCTTTGGTATATGATTAGGTCATGAGGACAAACACTCATGAATGGGATTAGTTCCCTTAATAAGAGTTCCTGAGGGCTCCCTAATTCCTTCTGGCTATCTGTGAACCAGGACTAGGGCTCTCACCAGACCCTGAATCTGCCAGCACCTTGATCTTGGACTTCCCAGCCTCTAGAACTATGAGAAATGAAATTGTTTAGGGCACCTGGGTGGCTCAGTTGGTTAAGCAACTGCCTTCGGCTCAGGTCATGATCCTGGAGTCCCGGGAGCGAATCCCGCATCAGGCTCCCTGCTCAGCGGGGAGTCTGCTTCTCCCTCTGACCCAACCCCCTCTCATGCTCTCTCTCTCTCTTTCTCTCTCTCAAATAAATAAATAAAATCTTTAAAAAAAAGAAATAAAATTGTTTATAAGCTACCTAGTCTATGCTATTTGTTAGAGCAGCCTAAGACAAGTATGACTGCCTTCTGTCCTCTAAAATGACTATTTAATGGGGCATCTGGGTGGCTCAGTCGGTTAGGTGCCTGCCTTTAGCTCAGGTCATGATCCCAGAGTCCCTGGGATGGAGCCTCGCATTGGGCTCCTTTCTCCAGGGAGCCTGCTTTTCGCTCTCCCTCTGCCTGCCACTCCCCCTGCTTGTGTTCTCTCTCTCTAATAAATAAAATCTTAAAAATATAAAAATAAAATGAGTATTTTATGCCTTCTTTTCACTCCTGAAGCCTCCTACCCAAACATTCTTCCTTTTCTCTCCTTACTGTTCTAGCCTCAGACCTACTTTGAGAAACTCTCTCCTGAGATCACTGATCACTGAATCTATTCATCTATCTGCATCTCTACCTATGCTCACGGCCTTTCTTTCTATTACTATACATTTTATGTTCATATTTCTGAGCCAACATGTCTACATATTCCCTGGATCCCATTCTCTCTTGTTTTCTCAAAGACTTAAAACATATACATTCTCTCTTATAATTTTTCTCCTCTACTGGATAATTCCCATTAGCCTAAAAACACACTTCAGTATTCCCATCTTTGAAAATTCTACTTTGACCCCACGTATTCCTCTATTACCTACATTTTGCAGCTCTTCTTCATGAAATATCTTGAGATATCTATAGTGCTATGTCTATTTCCTCACATTACATTTTCTCTTCATTGTGCTTGTCACGGCACATAACTACTACATGTTGCCAAAATCCAATGGTCAGATCTCTTTATTTGATTTTTCAGCATGTTTCAATAACACTGGCCATGCTTTGTTGTCTTGGCTTTTAAGTCACCGCATTCTTTGGGTTTTCTTCCTACTTCACTGGCTACTCCTTCTCCATCTCCTTTGCTTGCTTCTTTTCCTCTGCTCTACCTCTAATCATTGGAATGCTCTATGAAAACACTTTCTCCAGGTAGTTTTTCCTACATGCTGATGTTTCTCAACTTTGTGTCTTTGGTTCCTTACACAGAACTCAAGACACAGAACTTACTTTAGATTTCTGATAAGCATATCAAACTTAAGGTGAGCAAAATAAAAACAACCCTCCCCCAACACACACACACACACACACACACACAATTTTCTTCTTTAGTCTTTTTCATTTGGTAAATGGCACAACCATCCACTCAAATTCAAGAGAAAAGCCTAGGAGCTTCTCTTTTTTTCTCGCCCCTATATTCATAACATCACCAAGTCTGTAGATTCTGCCTCCAAATACATCTCATATCCATCCACTTCTTATACCACTCTAGCTCAAACTACTGTCATTCCTTCCTGGATCACCACTATGTTCTGCTACTAATGTCCCCCAATCCCTATGATCCATTAACCACATAATAGGCAGAAAACATCTTTTTTCAATGTAAATCAGATTATATTACTCCCTTTCAGAAGGACTCCTTGCTGGTTTATCATCACACTTGAAAGGAATTCCAAACTTATTCCATGGGTAGATCTCCATGATCTATTCAAAGCCCTGTATGATTTGGCTCCTACCTATCTCTTCAAGGTCGTATTATACCACTTTATCCATATTCCAGCTACAGCAGTCTTATGGTGTTCCTTGAAAGCTACTGTAGGATTTTTGCAATTGGAGTTTCCTTCAACTGCAATGCTCTGGTCCTAAATATTTCTGTGGCTGGCTTTTTTAGATCACTGAGGTCTCAGCACAATGTTAGCTCTTCAGAGAGCCCTTCCTTAACCAATCAGTCTAAAGCAACTTCTTCCCCAGTATCTCTCTCACTTCATACTGTTTTACTTCTTCATGTCACTTAACATTATCCAAATTTTCCTTGTTCATATCTTGTTTCCTTTTTCACTAAATTTTAAGTTCCATGAGAACAGGAATCTTGCCAGTCTTTCTTACCATTGCATTCAGAATAATGGCAAAATAGTAATTCCCTAAAGATATTTCATAAACGCCTGTTCCTGAGTGAATCACTCGACCTCTCTCACATTTGTGAACTTACGAGTGCTAGGCTTAGCTCTGGGTCCAGGAAATACAAAGGCGAATAAGGCATGGCTCCTTGAGGGTCTCATACATTCATCCCTTCAACAACTATTTACTGAATGTATATTATACTAAGTTCCAGGTACTGTTTAATCTGTGTTTAGTTCCCTCCTCAGTAAAATGGAGTTTTGTTAACCAACTCCATCTCACAGAAATGTATAAACAGGATGAATATGAAAATAATGTACAAAATGAGATGTAGCACAAACATGTTATTTATATAGTACTCTTACTGCACTTGCCTCTTTCCTTTTGTCCGGTAATGGGCGGGAACTCATGACAAGAGACAGCCAACTGATAAAAACAGCTATATACATTTTGGTACTCACTAAAGGCAATAAATATGAATGCCCTTTTCACAGGCACATAGTAACTAAACCATCTGGGGTCATGAATTCTTTAGTTGTGATAGTAACAAGGGTTAATTTTCCACAGTGCTGTTGCACAAATAACCATTCTATCTACCCTTATGGAAAATTAGGGAGTACCCGGGTCAATTGCTCCTCTCCAGCGCACCATCTAATTTTTTCACAGGCTCTAGGACACACATAGAGGAGTGTCAGGGACCTGGTATGGGCCTGCAGAGCTCTTATGACTGCTGAATGGTGTACTGGACACCTGGTACCTGTGCAACAACTGTCCTTAATCCTTCAAGAGCACTGATCTAAAGGGCTTGTCCACTGAGATAAAGCCCACAGAAAGAGGCTGGGGACGGGGGAACTGAGAAGAGGGTAAGTTAGGGAGGAAAGCCTTCCCGGGATAAGCAACGAATCCTGGAACACACCTCCAGTCACAGGAGCATGTTAAGGTTCATTTGCAGATATTCACCATTTGTACAACCGTCTGCCCTTAATAAAATTAATTTTGCAGTCAGTCTTGACTGACAGGCCTCTTTTTTCTTACTTGCGAATTACCTGTAAAATGAGAGAAACAGAGGAGGAAGGGAAAGAATAAAGAAGAGATGCCGGGTGAGGGAGTAAAGAAACGAGTCAGGGTGGAGGAGAGAAAAGGGTCTGTGGCTGTTTCCCCAGTCTCTGACAAAGGAGCCATGAATCCTCCTGAAGCGGGAGGAAAGGGGTTCCTCGGGTCCACAGGAAGGGAAGGACGGCACGAGACGAGGGACCAGTAGTGCCCAAGGGCCTGGAAAGGGAGTGAGTTGAGAAAAATGGACCATACCTACAATTCCTTCAGCACCCCTCGCTACCCCGGGAGCGGCCCTGGCGCCCAGCAACGGCCGCACACACCGCGCGCCGCGCTGGGGGTGGGTGGGGGGTGGGGTGAAAGACGCCAGGACCCGACCTCCGCGCGGGCAGCTGGGGCCAGGCTAACGGCCGCTGGCTCTGCGGAGGGCGGCGGGGCGGGGTCTGGGCGGGGTCTGGCGGGGACGGGGCGGGGCTAGTGGCGGCTGCGCCTTTAAGTGGTGTGTGGTGGGCGCTCTGGCCTGTGGAGGTGAGAGTTTTGGGGTTTGCCGCGAGCGCCTGGTGTGCTTTCCGTCTATTCGACTCGTTCCTTTCCACGTCTCTTGTGAATATTGACTTACTGGGTTGTCAAAGTCCAGGGACAGAGTTGACATCACAGGGCCCTTCAGCCAAAAAGCAGCGCCAGGGGGCGGCACGTGCCTGAAGTGACTTGTCACAGCTCACAAGTTTCCTCTGAAGTCAGCTTAAATACAGCGCGGTTGTAAAAGAGAATAGTCTCTGGGGTTAAGACTGGGCTCAAATTTCAGCACTGCCACTCTACAGTTATGGAATGACAGACAAATACATAGCCTCCCTGAGCTTCCGTTTTCTCTTCTGTAAAGGACGTGGTTGGTGGTGGTTTGAGAAAAGTGAATTGATACATGACAAGTGTCTGGAACGGGGCTCGGTCCAAAATAAACACTCAATATCCTGTTATTAGTATAAAACCTTTTTTTTCTCACATGAAACCTTATGTGGAGACCTTCATATGAAACGAAAGCAGAGCTACTTTAATTGAGGGTGGGCCCCTAGAAGCTTTGGGTTCTTAGTCCCAAGGCTCCTCTTATGGAATCTCCAAGATTCCTAAAAGAGGAAAAACAACTGTTATTGGATTAAGTCCAAACTTTTTATGAAGACAAACTGCCCTTTTCTAACTTCGCTCCTGATACTCCAAACAACTTCAATTCCTGCACACACTGTATCCCCTTTTGCCTATGTTTTTTTAATGTTATTTTATTTTAAGAGAGAGAGAATGTACGTCCAGGCATCGGGATGGAGGGTGGGGGCGGGGCAGAGGGAGAGGGAGAGGGAGAAGGAGAGAGAATCCTAGGCAGGCTCCAGGCCCAGCACAGAGCCCTAGGAGGGCCTGCATCCCAGACTCTGAGATCATGACCTCAGCCGAAATCGAGAGTAGGATGTTTAACCGACTCAGCCGCTCAGGAGCCCCTGAAGTTATTCTATCAAGAGTGTTCTCTTTCCCCTTTTCTTAGTTATCCTTTAAAATCTGACTTAAATGACAACTCTTTCTTGGGTGATCAAATACAAAAATTCTCCTTCATCTTTAGCATGGTGTAGACATCTCAGCAAGGATTGAAAGTTATTTTCTCCCTTGTTTTAGGAGAATAGGCAAGATTTTTTGTGATTATAGGGTTAGGGAAATGCTTTGTTCTCCTGGCAGGGAAGGGAAGAGCAGGGTACTGGTGGTGGCGGTACAGATGGTAGAGCTGGGAAGGAGGGCTTTTGAGAGGAGTCTGATGGCCTCTAGGGCACTGCTCTGTGCTCCAGATGCAATGAACTGCTGCAGAGGTTAGTGCTTTAGGGTCCATCTACGGAGGATAGAGAGCACATCAACAAGTGGGGTTTTGGAATTCTCATCAGAACAGAGGGCTCAAGTGAGATTTAATTTGGGTTTGTCAACCAAAACCTGTTACTGCTGGAGTGGTGGGGGGGTGGGAGGGATGGGGTGGCAGGGTGATGGACATTGGGGAGGGTATGTGCTATGGTGAGCGCTGTGAATTGTGTAAGACTGATGAATCACAGACCTGTACGCCTGAAACAAATAATACATTATATGTTAATAAAAATAAATTATTAAAAAAAATAAAACCTGTGTTACTTGCTCCTAAAATGGCACAAAGCAGTTCTCACCGGTTAAAAAGAACTACATAAATTATTCATATAGAAATACAATGTTCTGAAACATTTCAAAAATAATGTCCTTCATTTATTTAAAGATAACATGATGAAAACTTAATATGGTTTAAAAAACATCTAAAAAACATCGATACCTTTTCTTGTAAAAACTCGAGTAACTTAAAAGTAGTTGATTATATTTGCAACCAGGTCATTGAAAGCAAAACACTTTTGAGGAATGAGGATTTTTTCACTAAATTTGACATGATGAAAATAGCTTAAAAATATCTTCTCTATAAATGGTTCTTTACATTGGGAAGCAAAAAATTGAAAGGTGGTCAAGTAATAAAAATAGAAATGTGGTCAAACTTGGTTAAAATTTAACTGCCAATTTTCTTTTCCATTCCTACCTGTCACTAATTCTCTTATTAACCTTAAGTGCCAATTATTTACTATATTCCAGGCTTCACTATTTCAAACTTTTCTAATATGCCCACCCTTGACCTAATTGTTTTCTTTTTCACCTTAGCTCTCTAATATTAATACATCAATTCACATTGAAGGTCCATTTCAAGTTTTGCCTCCTTTAAGAAGTTTTCCTTAGAACACTTTTGAATTATTCATTTGAATTACAGCTATTTGTACATATCTTATTTCCTTATAAGATTCCTGAAGGCAAGTATCATGTCTCGTTCATATTTGTATTCTCCACAGTGTCAGTTTCCCACTAGAACTCAAGTTCCATTAAGCGGAGCCCTTGAACATCTTGGTCATTGCTATATTCCTCGGTACTTAGCATAATGCCTGGCACATAGTAGCATATTATAAGTGCATTTTGAGTGTGTGAATGTAAGGATTTGTCTGTTTTATTGATTGCAAAATGAATATTTGAATATTACCAGGTGAATGAAGGATTATTTGGAAGGCTCAGTATTCATTATACACAGCAGAAGTTCTTCAATCTGTATATCCTCGCAGAAGTTAAATATAAAGTATTTATGTTGCCTTTCACCTAACTAATTCAGTGGATGATGTATCTTTCTGAAAATAAGACATCCTCTAGAACTGCAAGAGTAAAATGTAAAAGAATCAAAATAAAATGGATGTTTACATTGAGTTTCAGTTTTGTTCCTTGTACTTTTCTGTGTTCTAAATTTTCTGCAGTGAAAATGTCTTATTTTGCAATCAGGAAAAAATAATACTATTTTTAAAGAGTGTAAAGGATGAGATCATTTGCAAATGTGTGGCTGAGGAAACTTTAAGGACACCCAAGTCCAATCAAGGTTATCTGGAATTAATGCCAGAGAGAAAAATATTGGAATGTGAAAATAATTTAGAACTGAAACCTAATCAGCTGCTTAAAAAACAAAAAACAAAAACAAAAAACAAACCTCCCAGAGGAGAGATGGATGGCACTGACCCTAGGGAAAAAAGGACATGGTAGAACAAGTACTTACAGTGATTTTTGTAGCAGTGTCCTTGAAGTATGACACCCTTGCAATGGACTGTTTCCCCCCAAATTCATATGTTGAAGCCCTAATCCCCAGTATGATGTTATGTGGAGATGGGGCCTTTGGAGGTAATTAGGATTAGATGAGGTCATGAGGGTGGGGCCCTCATGATGGGATTAGTGTGCTTGTAAGAAAAGATGCCAGAGAGCTTACATATTCCCCCTCCCCCACCCATTCTCATCTCTTTCCCTACCATGTGAGGCACAGCAAGAAGGAGGCCATAAGCAACCTAGGAAGAGAGCCCTCACCAGAACCTGATTATGCTAGCACCCTCATGTTGGACTTCCATCCTTCAGAACTATGAGAAAATAAATGTCTGTTGTTTAAGTCATTCAGTCTATGGTACTTTTTATAGCAGCCCAAGCAGACTAAGACAGAGCTAGGAGACTAAGATCTGAAGTGTTATGTGGCAAGTGGTTTTCTATACTGGAAGAGGATCCCCTCAGTGATTCAACTGATAAATGTTTATTAAATGCCTACTGTGTTTCATGCCCTGTGCAAACTACTGAGGATCCAAAGACGACCAAGACAAGGCTCTCACCCCTAAGGAGCTGGTTTCATAGGAGACAAGCATGTAAATAAACTGAAAAGAGGGTTATAAGGGCTCTCGCAGAAGTATGTATGGGGTACATACATCCCTTTTACGGGGACTCAGGGGGTAGAGTCATTGTTTCTGTCTGTGGTTGGGGTGGGGTAGGTTTGGTTGGCCCCAGTCAACACCCTGTATCAAGTTAACTCTGAGTTCACCAACCAAGTGGACAGTTGTGACTCACAATGTGGTGGTAAACCTGAGACTTCAATGGTGAGCCCTGCCCAGGCCCCTACTGGACAGTTACAGAGATTTAGTTGGTGGCTGCCCACCGAGGAGAGGGAGGACAGAACTTGCTGCATGCTCTCCAAAATGGAACTGGCTATTGGCAGTGGCTGATGGCCTCTTACACCATTTCTTTTCTTTTTTTTTTTTTTTAAAGATTTTACTTATTTATTTGAGAGAGAGAGAGAATGAGAGATAGAGAGCACAAGAGGGAAGAGGGTCAGAGGGAGAAGCAGACTCCCCGCTGAGCAGGGAGCCCGATGTGGGACTCGATCCCGGGACTCCAGGATCATGACCTGAGCCGAAGGCAGTCGCTTAACCAACTGAGCCACCCAGGCGCCCCTCTTCCACCATTTCTACACTGTGAATTTTCACTTCTCATTCTTCTTTGGGGCCTGGACTATTTATAACAACATTCTCATTTACTTATGCTAACTGTATTTTGTACAAGTTAACAAGCATTCAATGCCTGTTACTTTGACAAAAACTACTGGAGAATGTGGGACCTGGCATTAACTGCAGCACCCTTCTGGGTCACATGCCTTTTGCTGTCTCAGTCCTACTCACCGCCCCCCCCGCAACACACACACATCCTAGCCAAGACCCTATTTTCTCTGGAAGCTGTGCCAGCTGCACCAACCTTGGATTAGGTAGGTGCTCCTGTTATGAGCCCCCTAGACTCCCATATTTCCTGCATCATAGCACTTACACTGTTTTGAAATCTCCTCTATCAGACTGTCAGAGCCTTAAGGACAGGAACAATAACAGTTTTGATGATGTGCCTAGGTCATCAAAAGCTTCCACTAAGTATTTGTTGAATGAATCTGGTTTCAGAGCCTGTCAAAGGAGAGGACCAGATAGATGAGCATTGGGTTTATGTTGCTACCACCAAGGTGCACCTAACCAATTAAGTTCAATTTGAAATATCCATCTGAATTTTGGTGTAAATTAATCCAAATAAAGAGCATAAACTAGAAGAAAACACAGGACGATAGAATAACCAAATTCAGGCTGATGTAAAAATGAAGCTATTATGGCATCATATTACATTAGCCTTATAAAAATTAAGCTGGTTTTGAACAGAGGTGAAAGTCATGGAGAAAGGGTCTGGAATAGTAGTTTAAGGACAAGAGAGGGATGGATAGGCTTTATGCAGATCAGCTTGGTAGGATCAGAATATTTATAATTATTCATTTAACACATATTTAATATCTACTTCAAGATTAGACTGAACTTTGGATTCTGGGTTAAAGAATTTAGATGGGATATGACAAGTAAGTAATAAATGCTTCAGGTATACATACACCATGAGAAAAGCTGTGAACTATATTCAAACATGATTATTCTAGCAACTAGGCAGGAGTTGACCTAGAATCAAGAAGAACTTAAAGGTGATACACAAAAGCAGAGATGGTCTGTTGAATAAGTGGGATAAAATGTGACACATGCAGGTAAGCCTTTCTCCCACTATCTTCTCTGCAGGCATGCTACAATGTCTGAAATTCTTGCCACAGAAATCACTGTTTCAGTTTATTATCTTTAGAAAGCCTGTTACTAAGTGATGGTAACACTCAATACAATGGTACCCCTGTCTCCCAAATCTGATCTTTCCTTCCTCCTAGGTATCTCATCAATGAATGCTTAGTGGGAGGCAATATTTTCACACCTTCTCAGAGCTGGGTGTGGTCATCACCAGTAGAAGGTAAGAGGACAGATGTGGCCAAATTCCACATCACTTCCTCAAAAATAAATTGCTTGCCTCAGATTCCACCCCTCCACTTCTTCCTGAAGTCTAGAAAGGAGACATGGGAGAGATTCATCTTTAACCTATGTTTTAAGCTAGAGCTTAAGACATGTCAGTGCCTCAAGAGAGAGGGACATGGGTCTCTGAGCAGACCCATGAGCTGAGTAATCCTGTCAGCATCAACTAGTAAGCCAGTTTCATGAGAGGGAAATAAATTTCCATTTTCTTTCAAATACTTTATTTTTTTGTTTCTTCATTATAGCAGCTTACCTTACTCTAATTAATATTATGTTCATGAGATTGGCATTGATTTGAAAATTAGCTATCTCTCTAGAGAAGAGGAAGAGCCTGAAGACGTGGGTCACAAGAAACAAATAAGAAAGGGCTGAATCAGGGCCCTCCTTAGGGGAAGGGAAACTCAGATGGGCTGCTAAAATGGGAGACTCTGTTTTGCCACCTAGGAGAGAGGTGGAGGTCTTTTGATAATCTAGATAGGTCCAAGAGGAAGAACCAATGAAGATACTTAGCATACTTGAGAATTTTGGTGGAACCAATCAGTTACAATAATTCACAGAAAGGTAGCAAGAGAGGTAGAAATGGAGAAGAGGCAGATTGGCACAGAAAGTGCAGATAGAAACTGATGAGGAATTGCATTATGATATTTAAAAATAAAAAAGAAAAGAGGAGCCCAAAACATTTCAAAGCATGAGTGGTCAGGTGACCATGAATCATGAAACTATGACTGTAGCAGTATGTTAGAACAAACTGTTGGCTAGTAGAACAGGATGCTGAATTTGATCTTTTCCATGTTAATTTTAAAGTGTGGTAGTACATTTTACCGAAAAATGTAAGATACATAATGACAAAGTATTTGAAAAAAAAAAAGGTAGAGAAATCAGGTTGGAGATGTAGAATATTACACACCCACATGAAAAGGATAATGGTTGAAAATGCTCTTTCAAGACATAGCCACACTTTTGGTTCTATTACATTTAAAGTTTGAACATCACATATCTCAATATGGATCTAGATAACATAGCCTCTGCTAGTTGGTAAAAGCTTTCTAATCATTATATTCAGCATTGTCTCTTTTCACCTCTAAACTTGTATAGAGGTCTCTTCCTGAACTTCTTCATCTTTATTTTGAAGTTCAGCTTTCTGGAGAAGCCTGGGACCCAGCAAACCAATGAGTAGACTTCCAATTGGAGCTGTGATGAGGATGGACAAAAACGCCACTGTCAACACATCCATCCCGTATTCTTCTAACTGTTTCTCTCCATGTGATCTTGCTGTGTCCAAAGCCACAGATCCTATGGCAGCCTATAAAAGTTTAAGGTAACATTGGAAACATAAGATAATTGCATAGAGAAAAGGTGAATTATTTGGTCATTTGCAAAAACAAATTGCTTGTCTTTTTTGCTCAGCTAAGAAAGTTCTATTAGAAGGTGCCTGGGTGGCTCAGTCGTTAAGCGTCTGCCTTTGGGCTCAGGTTGTGATCCCAGGGTCCTGGGATTGAGCCCCATATTGAGCTCCTTGCTTGGTGGGAAGCCTGCTTCTCCTTCTCCCTCTCCCACTCCCCCTGCTTGTGTTCCCTCTCTCGCTGTGTCTCTCTCTGTCAAATAAATAAATAAAAAGTTTTTTTTAAATAAAGTTCTATTAGCCTTCTCTCAAAGTATACTGCAGTGAATTTTGGTTGTCTGAAAACTCTCCCTGCCCTTGCTTGGGGAAGGAATAATGATTCATATGTACCTATTTGTTTAAGGTAAGGTTACAAAAATATTAGGCAAATATATTTCAAAAGACAAGGCAAAGTCAACACATGATTATTAATTAACTAGAACATGATCCCATATACTAAATTTGCCCTGAGTAAAGATGAAAGTTACTGGTCATCTCATTCTTTTATCTTTAGTAATTTCAAAGTAAGAAAAAACAAGATGAAAAAAATGCAGTGATACTGGAAGGTGGTGAAGTTTTAAATGAAAAAAGAAACCACATAAGAATATGTACTGCTTTTAGAACCTAACTGTTAAACATCATGAAACTTGAAAATGCGAAGCACCTTCAAAACTTGAAGTTAATCTTATTAGGTATTTGGTTAATTTTTGTGTCAGGAGTTGGTAAAATGTTTTATTTAAGATTTATCTTTTGGGAAGTTTCATGAAAATTTTTATTTTCTTTTACAGGCAAAATGCAACATTAATGCACATAGGAAAATAACATATTAAACAATCTGGTTATTCCCTTAGTCCATAGAGCACAACAACGTTAGCCTCTAGGACAGTGAAACAGAAGAGAAAATATCAGTGTGCATGAGACACATGGCAGAGACTACTAATTGCCCACAAATATCTGAATATACTCTTCTATTATAGAATTCTTGAGTTTCAGCTGGTCACATTACTATACAAATGGAGAGTTTTTCAGCTGTCTTTACAACTACATGAACATACATTATTCAACATGTTCTTGATAACGTTTCCTTATTTTAAATTGGCTTTGGTAGCAGCAGAGTGCCATTTTTCATATTTTAATGTTTAGGAACACATCCTTCATACCAAAGTCACTAGAGTGATTATTTTGGTATTTACCCACTAAAGTTACCAGACGTAGTAAGGATGCTGTAGACACTCCTAGGGAGAAACTATTCCACTTACTGTACTACTAACCTCACAGTATTTTTATCCATTATGTCTCAGACTTCTTTGAAAGTCTGATGGAAATAAAACTTCTCTGGAATAATGCTGAAGCCCACAGCCACACAAAATCTGGCATATAGTTATAGAGCATACATATCCCCCAAAGCTTCTTAAATTTACAACATCTGATTTTTGGGACGTCTGGGTGACTTAGTTGGTTAAGAATTCGCCTCTTGATTTTGGCTTAGGTCATGATCTCAGGGTCGTGAGATTGAGCCCTGAGTAAGATTCTCTCCCTCTGCCCCAGCACTCTCTCTCTCAAATAAATAAATCTAAAAAGAAAAAAAAAAGAACATCTGATTTTTACTTCATGAAACAGAAATTTCCATGTTTAAACAATTGCAAAATAATCAGGGAGGAGACAGTCCAATCTTGTTTGCTATAATTAGTTTGAAAATAAAGAACATAATCAGAAATATATTACATTTGCAACAAATAATAATCTATACCCTTCTAATTTAATTAGTAATTAAATTCTACCAAATACATGGTTAATACTTTCAAGCACCTATCTGTTCATGCCTTATTCATTACAGTGCATAATTTTTGTGTCATGTGATTGATACATTTGACAGAATGTTCAGCTAGTTTGAAAAATTTACTACTAACCAATAATCTAGGAAATCAATAAAGCATTTTCTCAGTTGTTTTTCAATAAATTTTTCTCCTTTACATATAAAGATGGTGGTCAAGCATAACTGATCATCAATCATGTTGACATTGAAGTATTTCCAAATACTAAGATGGGTCATGCTATTTCTGTTTCACTCTCTTCTTGGAAGATATTGAAATGAAAAGGGTTAACAATTATCTTTCTGGGTGATTTAGAGGGCTCTGACTGATAAAAATTCAAACTCTTTCTTCTTGTGACTACTGCTTTCTAGTTAGTGTAGGGATTACTGGATTTTTAGTTGATTTAAATAAAGCTGGTGATCTAGATAAATTTAAATGAGCCATCATATTTAGGAAATCAATATACCCAAAATAAAACTTTTTTTTTAAGAGAGTTTATTTATTTATTTGACAGAGAGAGAGAGAGCACAAGTAGGGGGAGTGGCAGGCAGAGGGAGGGAGAAGCAGACTCCCCACAGAGCATGGGGAGCCCAATGTGGGACTCGATCCCAGGATCATAACATGAGCCAAAGGCAGTCGCTTAACCAACTGAGCCACCCAGGTGCCCCAAAATAAAACTTTTAAAGAATAGATTAGTATAAGCCCTTTTCATAAATCAAACTTCGATTACATTTTTTCACCAAATTTGAATAAGTTGTCTTATTTAAAATTTCAAGGTATCATATAGAAATAGGAGTTAAAATGCTAAGCATCCTATCCATCATTACCTGCACTGTGGCCTTTGGAAGCCATGCAAAAGAAATAAATATCTTTTCCTTGATATTAAAACCAGCAAAACACACCATCAGAAATGTAGCCAAAATTCGTATCAATACTGCAATGCCCAGGATGGCAACACAAAGGCCTGTAAGAAACACTTAATTTTTAGACATAATAAAGTACTGGGGGAGAAACTGAAATCTCATGGTTATTGATTCAAAATACTACCAACTGCTATTATCTAAATATATTAAAAAATTAAGAAGACAAAAATGGTTAGGAATAATTTATCAAAACATCAATAACAAGGATCAAACCATTTGTTTAAAAGAAGGTATTTTTCCTAGATTAAACCAGAAATTATTTAAACATATTTGATATATATTATAAAGGAGATATGAATGTTATTTCTCTTATGCTTTATAGCAAGAACCAAACTTTCTTCCATGTGTTTATTCAAGACGAATTTATTAAATGATAACTATGCATTACAGGATTTGGACTAGGTATTGGGTATATAAAAATATATAATGTACAGACTTTGCCTCTATAAATCTCAAAGTCAGAGGAAAACAGAAATTTTAACAATGAATTAATATACTATAAAGTGCAGTATAAGTATATTGGTAAGAGATCACAGAAGAGGAAAAAGTTAATATTTTACAGAATTGTTTACAGAGTAAAAATATTTATTATCCTGTATAGAAGCAATCAGCCAATCAGAACAAAGCTGGCTGGGCACTGACCAATCAGAATAGAGACTAGCAGTCTGCACCTATTTCACCATATTGGTGTATACACTGACTGCCCATTAACCCAGGTTGACATGTACAGCTACTTCATTCTGTCCTTTAGAATCCTTTGCTGATAAAGATAAGTTCATCCTGATTTGCACAATAAGGACTGTGACTAGGCTACTGCACCTGAGAAAGGCACAGCTAAGGTGACTGCTATGTAGTAGGACGATTTTCTAAAAAGTAACATTTGTTAAGTGTTTACTGTGCGCCAGGTTCTGTATTAAGCTTTAAGTGCATTCATTACCTAATCCTTACATTCTGTGGGGTAATTTTTCTTATTTTACAGTTGAAGATAATGAAGTTTAGAAAGGATAAATGACTTTCTCAAGTTCAAAAGGCTAGCAAAACATCAGACATTGCTGGAGGATTTATTGTGAATCTGCAATATGGCTTCTTTACAGAAAAGTGTTGTGGCTTTTTATTGAAGGATATTGCTCCCAGGTTGGTAGGTTTTCAAAGTACTTGTTGCCTGAAGTACAAGAAACAAAAGAGATGATACCATTCCCAGGAGGGAGCATTGAAGGTTTGGAGAGAAGAGGATTTAGAAGTTTTAAACATACTGAGTTTGAAGTTTTGTGAGATTTACAAGTGGTGATGTCCAATCAGCAATCAGATACACTGATTTAGAGATAAAACTTTTGAATTATGTAGTTTATAATCAAAGCTACTGAATGTAGTTGAGCTCAGAAAAATGACATAGAGTGAGACGCGTAGAAGGCTTTGGAAGAACTTTGATGAAGAGCAGCATTTAAGCCACATGTAGTGTGAGGACTCAGAATGCACTGAAAAATATGAAGTTTCAGAATTCAATGTAAAATGTGTTTTAAAGAGGTCAATAGCATTAAGTGCTGCTGAATGATCAAGGAAAAAAGAAGACTGATAAGTATCCAGTTCATTTAGCAATATAACCTTGGTGAAAGCAGGGTCGGTTGTGTGATGGGCAGAAGGTGGGCTGAAATGTATTGAAGAAGAGAGTGAGAGTTGAAATGGAAAAGGGAGATATAATTACCTCTTTGGAAAAGTTCGAAAAGAGGAGTAAAAACGAAGTGTGGTAGGTGGGGGGGGGGGGCAGGTTAAGTGGAAAAAGGAGATTTTATATATATACATTGTGGTAAAATATGCATAACACAATTTACAGTCTTAACCATTTTTAAGTGTGCAGCTTAGCAGAATTAAGTTGAACATTCACATTTTTGTGCAACCAGTCTGCAGGATTTTTTCATCTTGCAAAACTGACCCATTAAACAACACTTCATTTCCCCCTCCCCCAAGGTCCTGGCAACCACCCTTCTACTTTCTGTTTCTATGATTTGACTACCTGGATACCTCACATATGTGGAATCACACAGTATTTGCCTTTTGGTGACCAATGTCCTCCAGGTTCATCCACATTGTAGCGTGTATTGGAATGGAAAGACATTAATTTTAAGACAGGAGAAATTAGAATTTGTTTAAATTCCGAAGAGGAGAAAACTGTGACACGGAAATCTGAAGATACATGAGCATAGGGGAAGAATCTATGTGTGAGGTCCAGAAGGAGGTAGCAGGAGATGGGATTCCCAGTAAAGATGGAGGAATATAGAATGAGTGGAATGGAGGAAGTAATGAGTAAAGGTGCACAAATAAATTTTTAAGTGCAGTGTTATGAAATCAAAAGTTTTAATACGATGGCTTTTGAATGTATGAATAAATGAATGAATGAATAAACATTTGTGTTCCATGGGTGTATATTATAGAACTGATGAGTTATCTGTACAATTCTGTGCCTTGATCAGAACAAGTCTAATTGAACATTTTTGCCCTTGGAAAAAAAATTTTAAGACCTGCATCTTCTGGATAGTAGTAGCAGTGTTACTTTTCTTTACAAGGAATAATATTAAAGGTATAAAATTTATGCCTGAGATTGACAAATATTATTTTCTGGTCAACTACTCTAAGAGACTTGGATTATTATTAACTTTTTTATATAATTGTGACAATAACTATACCTACTAAAGGTATTCCACTGAATATAAAAGTTGATTTTAGCAAATGTACTATTTGAAATTCTTACCTACAGTTTCTGGTCTGAGAGATGCAATAGATACTTCTGCTCCAATCAGTCCAAAGAGAAGGGGCTGGAAGATATACCAGGCACCTGCAATAATTTTTTCAACCTCTGCCTGAAAGAAACACACACATACACGTACCCCCCACAGATTTTTATTATATGAAGTTACAAGTTCTAAAAATTTTACTAATTTGAGTCAATTTGACCTGAGATAGGCTTTATTTTTCTGGCATCTATAAATATGAGGTTAGCTAAAATAGAACAAAAAATTATATAAAGATATTTCTAACACAGTCATTATATGAGGTGCTTTAGGGTTGGTTTGCAAATAGATGTTAATTATAAAGAGTCTAAAAAAATAATCTTAGGAGGACTTCTACTTCTGAATATATGATGTGTGTGCATATATGTAAAATTTTGTGTTAATTTTCATTCAGAAATCTTATAATAGTAAACATATCTATATATACATCTAATTATTGCTATATAGTAATCTGTGGTATGGAATTATCAGTTTATTCAATCATTTCTTTATTGATGGCCCTTTAAGTTGTTTCCAATTTTATCTTTATATCAAACAGTTTAAGTTTGTCTCAAATCATGCACAGAAATATAATTCAGGTATAGTAAAAAGCTGTGCTTATTAATTTATTACCGCTTGGCTCCAAATCCACATTTCACTGTTGCTCTGCAGAAAATGAAGCTGAGCCCTTTAAATATTTCTCTTTTGCTACCTGGCATAATTTAAAATTTTGTCAGTAGAGGGTGCTGAAGAAATATTACAAGGAAGATGCTCTTCCTGATTTCCAGGGCTCCCCCAGCAGGATCCTATAGCATACTTGGGTTTCTTTAGTACACAGGTGGCTTCTACAGTGCTGGGCTCCTATAGTGCATGGCAGCCCACAGCACCCAGTAGTCAGCAGCTGCCCCTAGCTTACTGCAAGGGACTTTCATAGCCAAATCCCTTGGGCAAAATACCTCCCCATGTACCCTAGAGGGTGTATTTCCAGCAAATTGTCCAAACAGAGCACCAAGGGTGTCTTCTCTACCATTCAGTGAACAAAGGCTCCTACCAAGATCTGGATTCTGAGGCCTGGGGGTGGGAGTAGATGGGGTGGAGTGGGGTAGTATAAGGGGATGGCTCAATCTCAGCCCTAGTTGTTTATAGCTGCTATTTCCTATATTCGTCAGGGATCTTTTCCCTCTCAGAAGCCAATCCCTTTTTATCTGATCCCCTGGTATGGTTAATAACAAACTTTCCCTATTCCAGTTACTCTGTAATTTCTCTTTCCTGGTAAGATCCTAACTGATATAAGTACTAACTTTATAACACATTTTGCAAAAACCCTAAAAAAGATGGACACAATTGACTATAGCAAAACTAGAATGTTGTGTGGCAAAAGAAACCATAAGCAAACAAAGAACAACAAGATGACAAACCAGGAGAAAATATCTGCACTGTGTGTGACAGAATAAGGAGCAATATCCAAGCAATAAGAAAAAGACATAGAACCTAATAGAAAAATGGGAAATGCATACATACAAGTAATTCACAGCAGAAGAAACACAAATGGCCAAAAAAGATAAGATGCTAAAATTCAGTAATCAGTGAAACACAAATTAAAATGATATGCCACATTTTGGGGGGGCACCATATGAGAAAAAAATACTAAAACATTTTTATAATGTCAAATATCTGGGATGTAAGAAACTCTCACTAATTGGTAGAACAAATTGATATGCTTTTTTTGGAGAGCAATTTACCAGTACCCATTACAGTTTCTAAAAATTTATCCTGAACAGATTTTTCCAATCAACTAATAAGAATCTATATTTTTGGACAGCACTTTTGCCCTTATAGTTACGCATCTTTGAGGATCTGGTTTTCCATATCTATTTTCAGCCGTTTAACAAAGGAGGATTATATTGTATCTCTATTTTATTTTTTTATTAATTCTGGTATGTTTATTAGGGTGAGGATTCTATTTCTTCTTGGCTTAAAAATGTTGAAAGGCAGAATGCAAATGTGAGGGAGTTGGTTGATTTACTTCTAGTTCTATTCTTCTTAGTTCTATTCCTGTATCATGCAAAGAGTTACGTTTTCATATCTTAAGGAATCAGATAATGACTTAGGCTCAAATTCTGCCACCTGTTAAATGCAAACCACTTATCTCTCAGAACCTTATTTTTTCTCATCTGTAAAATGAGAGGTTTATATTAGATAACATCCAAGATCCTTTATTATTTAGTGACAATGCTAGTTCTACCAAAACTGGGGTCCAGTTACCACCTTTTCACATATCTTTACTTTTTAATTTAGTTTTTAGAGTATACCATAACTAAAGCTCAGACTTTAGTTGGTATCCATGTTAGTGAAGAACACAAATTGACTCTATTAATCTTAGGTTACTTAGCCTTTTGTTGCCATGACTAATTATTTAAGGGAAGGCCTCAAAAATACTCAGAACTCCAATGAAAGCAGATGGCCTAAAGAGTTTTCCCTATCAAATTGTTTTTATTTCTAAACTGTAAACAAAGGCCACCATTTGTTTTATGATTGTAACACTTCAGACTATTTGAGTATCAGACATGGGTGTATAGACTGTAAAACTTAAAAATGGGAGATGAGTCAAAATGTATCTTCTTAATGCTTTTTCATAACTTCAAAACTAAAATGAATGTGCTTATAAAGAAAATGGAGTCATTGAATAGGCTAAGTGTAAAAGAGACCAGCGGAATGAAGACTGTTGTCCACACTGAATGTTAAGGCTACTTTACACATCACTTTGCACTAGTAGTAAGAATCTTCAAAAACATAAATCACTTTCAAGGATACACAAAAGAAGAAAATTAGCAGAAACAGAGGTTTTTATCATGACTTCAATATCTATTTAAGCTGATACTTCCCTTCTCAGAGAGAAGAGAATTTCAAGATTCAGGAGATTCAAAATATGTCAGAAAAACCATCCCACAACTACAAAGGTCATCAGAAGCAGCACTGTATTTGAAAATAGATGGGAAAAAAAAAAAAAACATGACAGAGGCTTTCAAAAAGTGAGTGTATTTGAGGTAAATATGAAAAAAAAAATATTCCCAGTTCTTTTACTGGGTTGTGGGATTACACTGATCTATATAATCAGCTGGGCTGCAGGCAAACCTGGTAAAATTATGACAACTGCAGACGAACAGACACTGTGTTTTGGCTTATAACAATCTTTTCTCTATAACCCATATTATAGTTTTCAGAAGAGTAATGTGACTGGAGCTCATCAAAGTTTCCCTTTCTCTGCTTTGTCTTTCTGGGCCCATAGCTGATGCGCTCTTGCTATAGGCATTAGCCTCCCCCTTGACTTCCCTGTTGCTAAAACTACTCTTTTATGCTCTATCCCAAATGCTATGGCTCCTTTTCATTATTTATTTTTTTATCCTATAATTTATGAATTTAGAGAATTAATTTTAAATTGCAAAGCATAACAATATGTTTTTTTAACACACTTGGTATGTGTTATTCAAATAGATGTCAAAATACAAAAATGTGCCCTGCACAATAATGCTACAGTTGTATTACAGAGTAGTACACTCTGGAGTCAGGTAAACCTGAGCTTAAATCCCAGTGCAACTTTCTAATTTTGTGACCTTGGACATGTTATTCATGCCTTTCTGATTTATAGTCTCTATAAAATGGAAATGGTAATACTTTTTGAAGTTTTTTTGTGTGTGTTTGAAAATAAATGAGAATATCCACTTAGTGCCTAGCACAGAACCATACAGACTGGCAATAAAAATGTATTAAAAAATGGGCAGAAGACATGAACAGACATTTTTCCAAAGAAGACATACAGATGGCTAAGAGACACATGAAAAGATGCTCAATGTCACTGATCATCAGAAAAATACAAATCAAAACTACAATGAGATTATCACCTCACACCTGTCAGAATGGCTAAAATTAACAAAACATGAAATAACAGGTGTTGGCAAAGATGAGGGGAAAGCGGAACACTCTTACACTGTTGGTCGGAATGCAAGCTGGTGTAGCCACTCTGGAGAACAGTCTGGAGGTTCCTCAAAAAGCTAAAAATAGAACTACCCTATGACCCAGCAGTTGCACTACTGGGTGTTTACTCAAAGGGTACAAAAATACTGAATGGAAGGGATACATGCACCCTGATGTTTATAGCAGCATTATCAACAATAGCCAAATTATGGAAAGAGCCCAAATGTCCATTGACTGATGAAGGGATAAAGAAGAGGTAATAATACTCAGCCTTGAAAAATAATGAAATCTTGCCATTGACAATGACATGGATGGAGATACAGAGTACTATGCTAAGCTAGGTAATCAGTCAGAGACAAATACCATATGATTTCACTCTTATGTGGACTTTCTCCTCTCCTTCGAAGCCCAATCCATCTCTGCTCACTTTCCCATGGCCTCAGTACCCTTCTCTAGACAATGCTCCAGGCAGTCCCTACCATCCGTCTCTCCTCTGAAGAAGACGATTCAGTTATACTTGTCCTAACTTTGTAGTCACATCCTTACAGAGTGAGATCCTCCTGTCTGAGTGTTCTTTGCTCACTAGGAAATTCTGTCTCTAGTATACCTCTATAGAGATTCAAATGAATTTGATTATGTACCCAACTTCAAGCTTTATAACCCTCACTTATTTTTCTATATGGCATTATTTTAAGCTTAATCATTTTGAACAGTTGTTTCCAGGTTGTCCAAAATGATATATCTGCATTTAGTTAGGTCAGCTACATCTAATTTCTTCATTAAATAGAAGAATAGTATTTGCTCCTGTCAAGTTCAAATCTATAAAAATGTACTTCAAATTAAAATTAGTGAATGGCCACCAGCTAATCTCCATAATATATATGGAGAAATAATCTTAATAATCTTGAAAATCAGTAAGAAAAAGCAAAACAATCTTTTAAAAATGGACACAAACTTTTGAACAAACTGGTTAGTAAGCATAGGAAAAGATGATTTACTTCTCTCATAAAGAAATGCAAATCAGATCAATAATGAGATACATTTTTCACCTATCAGGTTAGCAAAATATCTGATTTTTAATGATTTCTTCAGAAAAACAGGCCCCTGGGAGATAGGAGGAAGATGGTGGGGGAGTAGGAGACCTTAGTTTTGTCTGGTCCCAGGAATTCAGATAGATATTATCAAATCATCCTGAACACCTGTGAACTCAACTGGAGATCTAAGTAAAGAATTGCTACAATTCTGCAAATGGAAAAGCGACCACTTTCTGCAAGGTAGGAGGTGCGGAGAAGTGAATCTGAGGCGATATATGGGAAGATAAACCCCAGGGGGAGGGAGCCTCCATAAGCTATCTATAGGAAAGTGATATAGCACGGAGCACAAAATCGGAACTTTCAGAAGTCTGCTGCAGTGAGGGACGTCCCCACCTGAAAGGTGCTCAGGTGGTGAAGCGGGGTGGAATCCTAAGTGGGACGGTGTGGTCTCAGGATCCCTGGAATCACAGAAAGAACCATGACCAAGTGGGATTTATTCCTGGGCTGCAAGGGTAGTACAACATCTGCCAATCGATCAGTGTGATACACTACATTAATAAAAGAAAGGACAAGAACCATATGATCCAATCAATAGATCCAGAAAAAGCATTTGACAAAGTATAGTATCCTTTCTTGATTAATACTCTTCACAGTATAGGGATCCCTACTTCAGTATCATAAAAGCCATCTATGAAAAGCCCACAGCAAATATCATTCTCAATGCAGAAAAACTGAGAACTTTTCCCCTAAGGTCAGGAACACCATAAGGATGTCCACTATCACCACTGTTGTTCAACGTAGTACTAGAAGTCCTGGCCTCAGCAAAAAGGAGTAAAAGGCATCTGAATTGGCGAAGAAGAAGTCAAACTCTCACTCTTTGCAGATGTCATGATATGCTATGTGGAAAACTCAAAAGACTCCACCCCCAAATTGCTAGAACTCATACAGGAATTCAGCAAAGTGGCCAGGTATAAAAATCAACACACAGAAATATGTTGCATTTCTATACACCAATAATGAAACAGAAGAAAGAAATTAAGGAGTCAATTCCATTTACAATTGCACCAAAAACCATAAGATACCTAGGAATAAACCTAACCAAAAAGACAAAGGATCTGTACTCTGAACACTACAGGACACTCATGAAAGAAATTGAGGAAGACACAAAGAAATGGAAAAACATTCCATGCTCATGGATTGGAAGAACATATATTGTGAAAATGTCTATGCTACCTAGAGCAGTCTATACATTCAAAGCAATCCCTATAAAAATACCATCAGCTTTTTTTCACAGAGCTGGAACAAATAATCCTAAAATCTGTACGGGACCAGAAAAGACCCTGAAGAGCCAAAGTAATTTTGAAAAAGAAAACCAAATCTTGCGGGCATCACAATTCTGGACTTCAAGCTCCATTACAAAGCTGTAATCATCAAGACGGTTTGGTATTAGCACAAAAACAGACACATAGATCAATGGAACAGAATAGAGAACACATAAATGGACCTTCAACTCTATGGTCAACTAATCTTTGACAAAGCAGGAAAAAATATCCAATGGAAAAAAGACAGTCTCTTCAACAAATGGTGTTGGGAAAATTGGACAGCCACATGCAGAAGAGTGAAACTGGACCATTTTCTTACACCATATACAAAAATAGACTCAAAATGGATGAAAGACCTAAATGTGAGACAGGAATCCATCAAAATCCTAGAAGAGAACAGGCAGCAACCTCTGTGACCTCAGCCATTGCAATTTCTTGCTAGACATGTCTCCAAAGTCAAGGGAAGCAAGGGCAAAAATGAACTACTGGGACTTCATCAAGATAAAAAGCTTCTGCACAGCAAAGGAAACAGTCAACAAAACCAAAAGACAACTCACAGAATGGGAGAAGATATTTGCAAATGACATATCAGATAAAGGGCTAGTATCCAAAATCTATAAAGAACTTATCAAACTCAACATCCAAAGAACTAATCCCATCAAGAAATGGGCAGAAGACATGAACAGACACCTCTCCAAAGAAGACATACAAATGGCCAACAGACACATGAAAAAGTGCTCAACATCACTTGGCATCAGGGAAATATTAATCAAAAACAACGAGATACCACCTCACACCAGTCAGAATGGCTAAAATTAACAAGTAAGGAAATGACAGATGTTGGAGAGGATACAGAGAAAGAGGAACTCTCTTACGCTGTTGGTGGGAATGAAAGCTGGGCAGCCACTCTGGAAAACAGTATGGAGGTTCCTCAAAAAGTTGGAAATTCAGCTATCCTATGACCCAGCAATTGCCCTACTGGCTATTTACCCCAAAGATAAACATGTAGTGATCTGAAGGGGCACATGCACCCCAATGTTGATAGCAGCAATGTCCACAGTCGCCAAACTATGGAAAGAGCTCAGATGTTCATCTGTGGTATATATATTTATATATTTCACATCCATCCAAAAGAATGAAATCTTGTCATCTGCAATGACATGAATGGAACTAGAGGGTATTATGCTAAGTGAACTAAGGCAATTAGAGAAAGACAATTCTCATATGACCCCACTCATATGTGGAATTTAAGAAAGAAAACTGTGGATCATAGGGGAAGAGAGGGAAAAATAAAACAAGACTAATCAGAGAGGGAGACAAACCATAAGAGACTCTTAACTATAGGGAACAAACTGAGGGTTGTTGGAGGAGAGGTGGTGGGGGGGATGGGTAACTGGGTGATGGGCATTAAGGAGGGCATGTGATGTAATGAACACTGGGTGTTATATAACACTGATGAATCACTGAACTCTACCTCTGAAACTAATAATACATTATATATTAATTAATTGAATTTAAATGAAAAAATAAATTTAAAAAAAGAAAAAGAGATCATTTTCACATACTGTTGGTGAGAATATAAATTGGTGCAGTCTTTTAAAAGGGTAAACTGATATTATTAAAAGTATCAATGTGCATATTCTTTCATAGAAGAATTGTATTTCTAGAAATTTATCATCTAGGGGCGCCTGGGTGGCTCAGTGGTTAAGTGGTCTGCCTTCGGCTTGGGTCATGATCCCAGGATCCTGGGACTGAGCCCCGCATCGGGCTCCCTGCTCAGCGGGGAGCCTGCTTCTCCCTCTCCCGCTCCCCCTGCTTGTGTTCCGTCTCTCGCTGTGTCTCTCTCTGTCAAATAAATAAATAAAATCTTTAAAAAAATAAAATAAAAAAAAGAAATTTATCCTCTAAATAAACTCAAAGTATATATTTTGTTGATTTTTTCCCCCATTTTCTCATTTCTGAAATTAGGATGTCATATCATAGTTTAATTGGCAGCATTGTTTTTCATTCTTGGTGGCGTGTAAAATAATGGTGCTTCTTAGACTTGATAATGTCTTAGAGTTTATGAAATATGACATATGAAGGATATTTTATGGAAATGGTTTTGGTCTTAGCAGAAAAGCAGAAACAATCCAAATATCTGTTAGTAGGAGACTGGTTAAATATAGTACAGCATACACGGCAGTACTCTATAGCCATTCCAAAGAGTAAGGAAGGCAGCATGGAAACAGGACCATAATATATTTTAAGTAAAGATATCAAATTATCGATTGGTATATAAGGGGAAAGAGGATGAATGTGTATACACTTGGGCATATATTTACATATGCATAGAAAATAGTGTGTATGATTTAATAATTTATTAACTTGATATTAAGAAAGCCTGTGGAGAAAGACATGTGTCATATGGCCTCACTGATATGAGGAATTCTTAATCTCAGGAAACAAACTGAGGGTTGCTGGAGTGGTGGGGGGTGGGAGGGATGGGGTGGCTGGGTGATAGACATTGGGGAGGGTATGTGCTATGGTGAGCATTGTGAATTGTGCAAGACTGTTGAATCACAGATCTATACCTCTGAAACAAATAATACATTATATGTTAAAAAAGAAAAAAAAAAGATAGCAGGAAGGGAAGAATGAAGGGGGCAAAGTCGGAGGGGGAGACGAACCATGAGAGACTATGGACTCTGAGAAACAAACTGAGGGTTCTAGAGGGGAGGGGGGTGGGGGGATGGGTTAGCCTGGTGATGGGTATTAAAGAGGGCATGTACTGAATGGAGCACTGGGTGTTATATACAAACAATGAATCATGGAACACTACATCAAAAACTAATGTATGGTGATTAACATAATAATAAAAAAAAAGAAAGTCTCTGGAAAGAAAAAATTTATCTGATCAGAAAGAACTTAAATGAGTAGAAGAACTTAGAATGAAATTCACCTTTTCACCGGCCCATTTCAAGCCTGCAAGGAAGGACAAGACCAACGTGCACAGTCCTCCTGACCCAGGGAAACCAAAATACACGCTGCTGAACACAGCTAGCACGGACAGCCCCAAAACAAGGAATGCTCTCTTCCACACAAGTTTGTCCTTGAGGAGAGAAAAAAGGTTGATTAGGTCTGTTATTTCATATAACTGATTTTTAATGATTGATTTTTCTATATTCAGGACTTAGTGGGAAATAAAAACATCTCTCTGTGCCCATAAATGTACACCGTAACATTTACTATCTTTTCCTTCATAGAAGTAGGGTCAGCACATGTACAGATGCTGGTTCCTCTTTCGGAAACTCTAGTTACCTTCCTCTACAGTTATCAAAGTCGAATTTCACAGGGCTGGATGAAGTCGCAGAAACAAGTGCACGGGCTTTGGAGCCAGACAGAGTGGAGTTAGAATCCAGCTCTTTTTCACCCCTGGCGTATGGAGTGCTCCCATTACCTAGCTTCTTCAGGCTTTGTTTTCTCCTCCCCGAAAGCAGTTATGGTATAGGGTTTTGGGGAAGGTTACAAATGTGATATCTCTTACTTTTAGTCTCTTGACTCTTTAATGTGATGCTCTCCTGGTTTTTCTTTCTAAACCCTTGAAAACGGAGAAGCTTTAAGAAGCTATAGACCGAGAGTAGTTTTTTTGTTGTTGTTGGTTTTTAAAGTCTAAGAAATGTGCACCTCTCTCCCTTTATTTCTCCCTCATCAGCCTTTTAAACTTCTTAATCACTCTTTTTAAATTTTAAAATGATTTTTAATTTTTTTTGAGTGTAGCTGACACACAATGTTCTGTTAGTTTCAGGTGTACAACCCAGGAATTCACTTCCCTCTATGTTAGGCTCTTCTCACAGCAAGCGTAGCTACCAGCTGTCACTGCACACCACCACCACGGTATCACAGACTATATTCCCTGTGCAATGCCTTTTGTTCCCGTGACTTACTCCATAACTGAAGACAGGCACCTCCCACTCCCCTTCACCCATTTTGCCTGCCCCCCTTCCCCTTCCCCTCTGGCAACATCAGTTTGTTCTCTATATTTATAGTTCTGATTCTGCTTTTTGTTTATTGATTCATTTGTTTTGTTTTTAGATTCCACATGTGAGTGAAATCATACGCTATTTGTCTTTCTCAGTCTGACTTATTTCTCTTAGCATAGTACCCCCTAGATCTACCTGTGTTGTTGCAAATGGCAAGATCTCCTCCTTTTCTATGGCTGCTCAATATTCCATTGTATATATATCACACCTTCCTTATCCATTCATCTATCAATTGACACTTATGTTGCTTCTATATCTTGGCTATTGTAAATAATGCTGCAGTAAACATAGGGGGGCACAGTCTTTTCAAATTAGTGTTTTCTTTGAGTAAATACCCAGTGGCGGAAATTACTGGGTCATATGGTATTTCTACTTTTAATATTTTGAGAAACCTCCATACTGTTTTCCATAGTGGCTGTACCAATGTACATTCCCACCAACAGTACACAAGGATTCCTTTTTCTCTACATCCTCGCCAACACTTGTTATTTTTTGTCTTTTTGACTTTAGCCATTCTGACAGGTGTAAGGTGATATTTCATTGTGGTTTTGATTTGCATTTCCCTGAAGATAAGTAATGATGAGCATCTTTTCATGTATCTGTAGTCCATCTGTATGTCTTCTTTGGAAAAATATTTATTCAGGTACTCTGCCCATTTTTAGATTATTATTTTTTTTGGTGTTGAGTTGTATAAGTTCTTTATATATTTTGGATATTAAACCCTATTGGATATATCATTTAGTTTTGTTGATGGTTTCCTTCACTGGGCAAAAGCTTTTTATTTTGATGTAGTTCCAATAGCTTATTTTGTTTTTGTTTCCCTTGCCTTAGGAAATATATCTAGAAAAATGCTGTCATGGTCCAAGCTTCTTGATCACTTTAAAAGGCAAGCAGGTCTTTAGAAGTGCTTGATTTGGAGGCATGTAGGCTCTGGTGGTGGATCACCAGAGTTCGGTTCTCAGCTCTGCTGCTTTCCAGCTATGTGAACTTGTTCAACTTCTCCCTAAATCTCAATTTCCTCATCAGCAAAAAGATCATATTAACAGTACTTGCTTCATGGGTCTTATGTGGTTTATACTAGATTGCCTAGATTTATGTGATTGCTCTAGATCAGTGCTTTCCAAAAGAACATTCAGTGATGATGGAAATTTCTATATATGCACCACTGAAATGCTCTCTATCTGCTATAGCCACACATAGCTAGCTAGTTGCTGCCATATTGAATGGAGTGGCACTTTACTGTACTTACCACTTCATTTTATACAGAGTAAGCAAAAAAATATAAGACATTATTTTTCTCTTTATTTTGTTGTATAATTAGAAAATCCCATAATTTTCTTTTGTGTAGTCATAAAATCTTTTACAATTTTAGCTGTAGTTTTTTGGAGCATAGCAAAAATTCAAATCAGCATACCTTCTGATAATGGAAATATTAATTTTCTTAAAGTTCTACTTTAGTTAAGTTTCCATTCAAAATGCCCTGAAATCTCAAAATAATGCCAGTTCTTATAGAAAAAAAAAGACTTTTATATGTTTACCTATTCCAAGAGACTTAGGAGGGTAAAAGAAAATAAAACAAAAAGAACTCTGTGAATATTAAGAAATCATTGTATATAATAAAGAACTTTCATCTCCTTGGTAAGAAATAT
The DNA here is from genome assembly GCF_037043125.1 of Eumetopias jubatus. Classification (NCBI taxonomy): domain Eukaryota; kingdom Metazoa; phylum Chordata; class Mammalia; order Carnivora; family Otariidae; genus Eumetopias; species Eumetopias jubatus. The sequence goes on along the minus strand of NW_028274808.1, from coordinate 118,303,371 downwards.
TGGACAATATTATAATGAGATGTTAAGGTTTAGGTATTTGATAGTATTAGAATGTAGGGTATGCTGATACTAAAAAAAGGGGCCCAAAAGCCATTTTATATCTTGATTACCTGAACATTATGAATAATAGTAAAATAAAAAATAGAAACAATAAAAAACGTTTACCTATTTGGAATTGATGTTTTATTTTTCATGATATTTAAAGTTTATGGAATATAAATTAGAGAAAAAAATTCTAGGGTTGTATTAAAATCTTATACAGTTGACCCTTAAACAACACAGGTTTGGGCTGCACTGGGTCCACTTACATGCAGATATTTTTTGATAAATACAGTACTGTAAATGTATTTCCTCTTCCTTATGATTTTCTTAATAACATTTTCTGTTCTCTAGCTTACTTTATTGTAAGAATATAGTGTATAATACATACAACATGCAAAATACGTGTTAATCGACTGTTTATGTTATCAGAAAGGCTTCCAGTCAACAGTGGGCTATTAGTAGTTAAGTTTTTGGGGAGTCAAAAGTTATACATGGATTTTTGATGATGTGGGGGTCTGTGCCCCTAATCCACACTGTTCAAGGGTCAACAGTATATCTAACCCTCTTCATAAATCTCATGGATAGCACTGATTTGGCAATAAGCAGTTTTAGAATGGGGAGCCATTTCTAAATTATGTTCTTCACATTGGCTTCCAGGGGACCGTTCCAGAATGTTTTTCCAATGACATTTTAAAGAATGACTTTCCCATAGATTATTTCTTTTACCTGGTCACTGCTTGGAAAGTACTGAATAAAAAATCCAAGAAGAGATCCAGCTGCCATACCAATTACCACTTCTAAGATTCCTCTGAGAACGTTAAAAACTGTGGAGCCTTAAAAACATATAAAAAGAAAAACTTCAGACAGAACTCTACAACCATAAATACTTAGAATTTACTTTAATCATCAACATAAAGCATCTAATTACACAGGAGGAAAAGTATACAGATATTTCCTGCTCTCTACATTCTTAAATATATGTGACTTAAAATGCCTAATAAAATGGGCCTATAGTATAAGAAAGCTATGCATATTATTGCAGATAAATTTCAAGACAGGCAAAATCTATGATTTGTGTACTTTTTTTTTCATTTACTTCAATAAAAATTTACCTAAAGGGCCTAGGAAAACATAAAAGATAAAATTCATGAATCAGAGCTAATTTGTTCTACTATACAATAGGCAAAGACTGGGTGAGAAGAGAGATCTGGTTTTCAAATTGCCATTTAAGAGCCTGATTATTTTTTTTTTACTAATAATGATATTGACTTTAGTAGCTCTGATATGTATAGAACACAGTAACTTAAAAATCTGGCAATTAAAATCAAGAATCTTTTTTTTTTTTTTTTAGTTTTATTTATTTATTTATTAGTAATTTCTACACCCAACGTGGGGCTCAAACTCACAACTCCAAGATCAGGAGTCACATGCTCTTTCAACTGAGCCAGCCAGGAGCCCCAAGAATCTTTTCTTACTGCAATGAGTGAAGGGGACTTACCCTTTCTCAAAAGTTATTTTCTTTTCTTTTTAAAGATTTTCTTTATTTATTTGAGATAGAGAGAAAGAGAGCACGAGCATGAGTGGGGAGTAGGGGGAGAGGGAGAGGGAGAAGCAGGTTCTCAGCTGAGCAGGGAGCCCAATGAGGGGCGCCAACCCAGGACCCTGAGATCACGACCTGAGTCAAAGGCAGATGCTTAACTGACTGAGCCACGAGCCACTCAGGCATCCCTCAAAAGTTATTTCTAAAAGTAAATCTGAAAACAAATTATTTTTGAAATTGCTCCCAGAAGAGTTTATTTGTTGCATAGCCTCTTTAAATATCATAATATAACTCTTTGATAAAAATACAATAATAGTAAGGGACTTTAACACCCCAGTTACATCAGTGGACAGATCATCAGAAGCAGAAAATCAACAAGGAAACAATGGCTTTGAATGCCACACTGGATTAGATGGACTTAACAGATATATTCAGAACATTTCATTCTAAAGCAGCAGAATACACAGTCTTTTCAGTGCACATGGGACAATCTCCATGACAAATCAGGCCTCAAAAAGTACAAAAAGACTAAGATAATACCACACATATTTTCTGACTACAACACTGTGAAACTTGAAGTCAACCACAAGAAAAAATTTGGAAAGACCACAAATACATGGAACATCCTACTAGGGGCACCTGGGTGGCTCAGTCTGACTCTTGATTTCAGCTCAGGTCATGATCCCAGGGTTGTGAAACTGAGCCCTGCACTGGGCTCCACACTCAGCGTGTAGTCTGCTTGAGATTCTCTCTCTCTCCCTCTCCCTTTGCTCCTCCCCCTGCTCACATACTCTCTCTCTAAATAAATAAATAAAAAATAAAATCTTAAAAAAAAAAAAGAACATCCTACTAAAGAATGAATGGGTCAACCAGGAAATTAAAGAAAAAATTAAAAAAAATACATGGAATCAAATGATAATGAAAACATGACAGTCTAAAACCTTTGGGATGCAGCAAAAGTGGTCATATGAGGGAAGTATACAGCAACACAGGCCTACCTAAAGACGCAAGAAAAATCTCAAATACACAACCTAACCTTACACCTAAAGGAGATAGAAAAAGAAAAACAAATGAAGGCTAAAGCCAGAAGAAGGGAAATAATATAGATTAAAGCAGAAATAAATGATATAGAAACAAACAAAAAAACCTGGTAGAACAGATCAATGAAAGCAGGAGCTGGTTTTTTGAAAAAATTAATAAAACTGATAAATTCCTAGCCAGACTTAGTAAAAAAAAAAAAAAAAAGAGAAAGGACCCAAATAAATAAAATAAAAAATGAGAGAGGGGAGATCACAACCAATATCACAGAAATACAAATAATTATATGAGAACATTATGAGAAATTATATGCCAACAAATTGGCGTTCTTCCAATCTGGAAGAAATGGATAAATTCCTAGAGATGTATAAACTACCAAAACTGAAATAGGAAGAAATAGAAAACTTGAACAGATCAATAACCAGCAAAGAAATTGAATCAGGAATCAAAAATCTCCCAACACACCAGAGTCCAGGGCCAGATGGCTTCCCAGGGGAATTCTATCAGACATTTAAAGAAGACTTAATATGTATTCTTCTCAAACTGTTCCAAAAAATAGAAATGGAAGGAAAACTTCTAAACTCATGCTATGAGGCCAACATTACCTAGATCCCAAAACCAGACAAAGACCACACTAAAAAAGAGAATTACAGGCCAATATCCCTGATGAACATGGATGTAAAAATTCTCAACAAGATACTAGCAAATCAAATCCAATAGTACATTAAAAGAATCATTCACCATGATTAGGTGGGATTTATTCCTGGGTTGCAAGGGTGGTTCAATATTTGCAAATCAATCAACATGATACACCACATCAAGAAAAGAAAGAATAAAAACCATATGATCCTCTCGATAGATACAGAAAAAGCATCTGACAAAGTACAGCATCCTTTCTTGACAAAAATGCTCAGCAAAATAGGGATAGAGGGAACATACAACGTCATAAAGGCCATATACAAAAGATCCACAACTAATATCATCCTCAATGGGAAAAACTGACAGCTTTTACTTTACAGTCAGGAACAAGACAGGGATGTCCACTCTCACCACTGTTATTTAACACAGTCCTTGCCTCAGCAATCAGAAAACAAAAAGAAGTAAAAGGCATCCAAATCAGCAAGGAAGAAGTCCACACTGTTCTAAGAAAAAATGTGCTAACTAGTTATGTGGTTTCTTGTTATTGTAGTTTAGGGTAACCGAACATGCCACCCCAAGGTATGCCACTTTGGCATAAGGATTATTTTGAGCAGAAGGCAACTGAGAAGAAACAGAATCAAGAAAAGATGTCTATCTTCTCCTATCTACCTAAAAGGAGGACATAAATTTTTAAAGTGTCTTTCTCCCCTCTACCAGGAAGGACAGAAGTTAACCACTGAGACAACTTCAGACTCTCACCAGCCCAAAGACAGCACCAGAAGAATCTGTATAACCAACTTTGCTAGAAGCAGCCCTAGCTACCATTAGTGTCCCTATTTGCTACCTCCAAAAACTCAAAGTTCTTTTCCTTTGTCTTGCACATCTCTACAAAATTATTGTTCTTTGCTAAGATGCTATATATATAAGCCCAAATCCTAATCACCCCTTTGAGTTAGTCATCACTGAGTTCTCCCCTCTGCAAGCTTGGTGCGCAGGCTAACTGCTTTTCTCTTGTTAATTTGTCTTTTGTCAGTCTGATTTACAGGGCCCCAGCCAATGGACCTATGGTGGGTAGGTCCTTTCCTTTCTGAGAGTTTCAATCATCTCTCTTATTTAAAAAAATAATTACCTCTGTAGTAATTTTATTTAGCTAGGGCAGCTCTATGTTAGGTAATGCTGTGACTGTCAGAAGCATCTAGCTGTGATAGTAGCCTATGTCTCAAGCAATTACAGTAAATAGTTCACTATAAATGTGTAGAAATTAGCTAATTAGTTTCAGTCTCTGGTATGTAAAGTTGCTTAGAAAGAAAAAAAGACTTCTTGGGCGCACCTGTAAAATTTCTGATTCAGTAAGCCTGGCAGGGCTTGGGATCCACATTTTAAAGATGTTCCAGGTAGTTCCCACCCAAAATGTTTAAGGAATACATTTAGTGGAGCAGGGCAGAGGGAGCATAGCATTGCTAACTAGGAAAGTTCTTAAACTATCCATAGCCCACACTCCCCGGATTATGAAAACCCCAGTAAGCCCTCCCCTCACCTCCCCCATTTCTCTCCTTCCCCTCCCCTCTGGTTCTAATGCAAACTCTTGCTCTAATGCCTGGTTTCCATTCCCAAAAGCTCTGATTTCATTGGTCTGAGGTAGTGCCCACAGATGAGTATTTTTGAAAGCTCCCCAGGTAATTCTAGTGTGCAGTTGAGGTTGAGAACCACTGTTTTAAAGATGCAAACAAACAGAAAGTTGAATTCAGACACTGAGAGTAGAAAAGTGGTTGCCAGGGGCTAAGGGGTAGGGGAAACAGGGAGAGGCTGTTAAAAGGGTACAAACTTTCAAGATAAAATGAATGAGGTTTGAGAATCTAATGTTTAACATGGGAACTGTAATTGATAAAACTGTATTGGATAATTGAAATTTGCTAAGAAAGTAGAACTTAAATATTCTCAACAACAACAACAGGTAAATATGTGAGGTGATGGAAATGTTACTTAATTCGACAGGAGGATCATTTCACAATGTATACATGTATACCAAAGCGTCATGCCGCATGTTTTAAATGTCTTACAGTTTTGTCAATTATACCTCAATAAAGCTGGGAAAGAGAAAACAATAAAAAAATAAAATAAAGAAGTATACCAGGATATCAGTGAAAACATAAATTTGGACACGTATGGTAGAATGAAAATAAAGACGAGAGTGTAGATTTGACCTAATAGATAATAGGGAATCCTCATTGGTTCTTGTGCCAAAAAGTAACTAACACTATGAGAACCATGTTTTGCTAAGAATAATTTAGTGACTGGATGTAAGGCAACTCTAGGGCAATGGGGAAGAAGTGAGGTTCTAGGTAATCAGCATAAATTGTAAAACGGGAAGATAAGGAGAGAGACTGAAAACACATGACCTTCCAAGAAAGTGTGTTCCCATATTGGAAACTAAACTTAGGCTACAATTAAGTTTTGTCAATAATATGGAATTGCAAATCTTATCTCCTGATCTTGGACATAGATTAAAAAGAAACTTGTGCTGTGCCAAAGGAGAGTAAAAGTGTTGATAATAGCGTGAGACAAAAAGTGCCTTGTGCCCTTCTTTTATTACTATTTAGCACAAAATACATCCATATCAGACACTTAGTGAGTACTAATAAGATAGCCATTAAAATCATTGCAGTTATTGCCCAAAAATGTTAGAAGAGAGGAGAAACTGTTCTTTAAAGAATACTCTTCCTTCCCCTTGGATGGCTCTCTAGTCACTGGTGCTCTGAAAAACCTACCCATCTATGTGTGAAGTCTGCAAGATTTAACTCTCCCAGAAGGCTCCATGCAAAAGCTATTCGAATCCTTCCTTAAACTTGGCTACTCTGGATCCCCCACTAATGCCTTACCAGACCACTGGAACAGTCCATGTCCAGAGGGTTAAGGGAGTAAAATAGGAAGCTACCGGTCCCTCCTTAGGTATAGAACCAACTCTTGGAGTTGCTTTCTCTATTTCAGTCTGCCTTACCCAATTATCAAGCAAATATGCCTTGCTTGTCACATCATAATTTATGTCTTTAGGGCACAAGAGAACAGCTCATTGTGAACTGACCAGTTTACCTGTGGAAAAGGCCATGCCCAAGCATGTGTTGAAGCCAGTGATAGCCAGAATGTCATCGAAGCTGCCAGCAGCCATGAGTAAGGTCGGGATGCCTTTTTCAACCCCATAGCCTCCTTCCTGCAAAAGGAGCATTGAGGGTACCACGACAGCTGGAGATACAGCACCTAAAACAAAACTAAGTAGGCAGCACTTTAAACAGTTGATCCGGTGTACTCATTGTTATTATTGTTGTGGAAATTCTAGTAAACTCTACTCTTCTAGAGGTTACACTTTAGACAACTACCGTCTTTCAAATGGCAGTGAAGCCCTAAGCCAGAAACACACACACACACACACACGTTCTATAGAGCACTTTTTCCAAGTGTGGCCACAGACAGCTTGTACTGGAACTACTTAGGTTGCCCGAAAATATGTAATTATGGGTGGTACCGAAGGCCTCATGGGGTTAAGTTCTAGGAATCTGCCTTAAAAAACAACAAACAAACAAAACCAAAACATTCATAGTATGAGGGTTGAAAAACACAGCGTGGACTTTTTAAACTGGAACCGAGTGATGTTGGACCTTCTGTTGGGACTTGGTATGTAAAAAAGACAACGGATTAGGAGAAGGCCATCATGGCCGTGATGGCGAGAGTAACCCCAGCAGACGCTGTAACAGCCGAAAATGTTATACACTATTTTAAGTGCTTTACCTATATTAACTAATTTTATCCTCACAACAGTCCTAGAAGGTGGCTACAATCACTATCTGCATTCTGCAAATGAAGTGATTGAGACACAGAGAGATTCATGAACTTGCCAAAGGTCACATACTAGAAAGTCATGGGGCTGGGACTGGAATCCAGGCAGAACAGCTCCACAGTCTCAACCATGAGAAGTAAGAATTTCTTGCTTCTTTCCTACTTATTAGTACTAAGTTCTTACTAAGTGCTTCTCACGTTTATTTACTTCTCATGACTGTTAACCATTCAAAGAACTGGCAGTGGAAGGAAGACAGTAGAAGCACCTAATCATAACTGTCTGGTGTCAGAAGGAGAAAAACAATATTAGAGGTTGATAACTGTTGACACATTTATTATCCTCTGGACAGACTTTGAGGTGAGTGATGGCAATTTCTCTCACCAGCATGGAATCAGGTGTAGGTAAAATTTTTTCAGTAGTTTAATAGTAATAGTAATATTACTTTTTCAATAGTTTAAATCATAATTGCTATAAAAGTTAGACATATACTATATATAATATATTTTGAAGTTATAATATTTAGATGATGCTGGAATACCTATGTTTTAATTTCTGATGTCCTTAAAATAATTTGTTATGCATTCTCTTGTATGGAATCAGAGAAAGCCCTCAACATCTCTGCATTATTTTCATATTACAAAGAAAAATCATTACCCCAGCATAAATCCCCATTGCCATGGTAAACCCATTAGGAAGTGAGCAAGAAGAGCAGATGTGCACGCCTCCACCAGACAAGGACCCATGGATAATCTTACACAAACACCCTTCAACTTCTTCAGGGCCTGAAATAGAAAAATAGAGATACTAAAATAATCCTAGAAAGACAGGTAGAGATTATGACATTAAATACTTTTTCTTCAGTATTCAGACCATGTCTGGATTATCATAAATTTTCCAGGTAATGAGTTTTAACAAATATTTCAGTGTTCTAAGTGTTTTGGAGATAGCTTATTTAATCCTCATAGCAACCTTATGATATAAGTGATATTATTATTCCCAGTATTTTTAGACGTCCTCATCTAAAAAGGCACAAGTTAAAGTCATTTGCCCAAGATCATGAAATTGGTTAAGTTACACAGCCAGGTTTGAACTCAGGCAGGATGTTCTAGAGTCTGTACTCAATAATCCCCAAATTAGCTGATTGAACACTCTCAGCATTAGCTTTTTTAATAATTGGTGGCCCCATAAAGAGGCCAGGGTGAAAATCTTCATCCCCAGGAAGATTCATTCTTTCATTCAAAAACATATGTTAGTAATCACATTAAAATAAGCATATTTGAGACTCCTCCTCTGTACCAAACAGTTTCTTGAGCTGGTATAGTTAGCTCTAAACACTTGCATAAGGCTTTGCACACCAAAAATGTAATACTTTCTCTCATCACCATTATTTACAAGGATGACCTGTATCTCTGTTAGAGAAAAGCAGAGCGTTCACTCTTAGTGCTGTCCCCATAGAGTAATTCCACCTCACTCCAAGAAAGAATATGAGACATCTTCTGGGAATAGTCAGTCCTGTGTGAAATTAACTCCATTCTCTTCTTGAGACCGTCACACAGTGTCTAAAGCTCAGTGGTTCCCAATAGTAGCAGTATTGGAGGAATACAATTCCTGGTCAACAATTAGAAATTTACACTTCATACCTTTGAATCAAGCCCAAGACCAGCGCGGACCAATATGACAGACAGGGCCATGCTTCTCAAAGCGGAAGACCACTTGTGCTTGATCTGTACATTATCACTAATGACAGGGATATTTTTGAGAAGAAACCCAGCAAGCAGCATACCTAGAATGGAGAAGTCAATAACTCTTTAGTTAGTATACAAATACAGAAAATATTTTTGGCACTTTACTTATTTTTGAGTTCATGTCTCTTTTATATTCTTTTTTTAGAGTTTTTATTTAAATTCCAGTTAGTTAACATACAGTGTAATATTAGTTTCAGGTATACAGTATAGTGATTCAGCACTTCCATACATCACCTGGTGCTCATTACAAGTGCCTTCCTTAATCCCCATCACATATTTAACCCATCCACCACCCACCTTCCCTCTGGTAACCATCAGTTTGTTCTCTATAGTTAAGAGTCGGTTTTCCTCCATAAGAGACTCTTAATCATAGGAAACAAACTGAGGGTTGCTAAAAGGGGAGAGAGGTGGAGGGATGGGGTAACTGGGTGATGGGCATTAAGGAGCGCATGTGATGCAATAAGCACTGGGTATTATATAAGACTGATGAATCACAGACCTCTGAAACCAGTAATACATTATATGTTAATTAATTGAATTTAAATTAAAAAAAGAGTGTTTTCTGATTTGCCTTCCCCCCATGTTTATCTGTTTTGTTTCTTAAATTCCACATATGAGTGAAATCATATGGTATTTGTCTTCCTCTGACTTATTTCACTTAGCATAATACTCTCTAGCTCTATCCATGTCCTTGTAAATGGTGAGATTTCATTCTTTTTTATGACTGAATAATATTCCATTATATACATACCACATCTTCTTTACCAATTCATCAGTTGATAGACATTTGGGCTGTTTCCATAATTTGACTATTGTTGATAGTACTGCTATAAACATTGGGATGCATGTATCCCTTCGAATTAGTATTTTTGTATTCTTTGGGTGAATACCTAGTAGTGTAATTTCTGGGTTGTAGGGTAGTTCTATTTTTAGCTTTTTGAGGAAACTCCATAATGTTTTCCAGAGTAGCTGCACCAGTTTGCATTCCCACCAACAGTGCAAGACGGTTCCCCTTTCTCTGCATCCTCGCCAACACTTGTTTCTTGTGTTGTTTATTTCAGCCATTCTGACAGATATTTTTTTGGCACTTTAGGTGTGAAAGGGACTACCCTATAATCTCAGGAACCACATCGTTTATGCTTAGTCCCTAGATGAAATAAGGGACTAAACTTTTGATAAAAAATTAAAATATGTTAAATTAGAGGAGCCAAAAAAAAAAGGTTTTAATGTGCAGATAAAAATTATTAGAATCAGGGGCACCGGGGTGGCTCAGTCGGTTGTGCATCTGGCTCTTGGTTTCAGCTCAGGTCATGATCTCATGGGTTGTGGGATAGAGCCCTGCATCGGGGTCCACACTCAGTGGGAGTCAGCTTGAAGATTCTCTCCCTCTGCCCCTACCCCTCACTCTCTCTCTAAGATGAATAAATAAATCTTTACAAAATGACTAGAATCATTAATAATTCCTAAATAATTGAACCTGCAAGGGAGAAATAGGTTGCAGTATTTGGATAGAAATGTGGTCAAATTCTAAACATAAAATGTTTTAATACAATGCCCAATTCAGTCACTGTTTTGTGTGCAAATAGCAAACAGCTCCTAAAATTATTTGCTATGTCAGATTACCTGAATTATCAACAAATACCTGTATGGGTTCTATTTTATCTTCAAGCCAGATAATTTAATACAAAATATATAACTTGCTTTGCAAAGGCTTATAGCTGAGTTATGATGAAATAGACATTGCTCTGTCATGTCAGCTGCTGACTCTTCTTTTGTTCAGCCATTCAACATTTACCTAATGCCTTCAGTATTTTATTTTATTTTTTTAAAATTTTAAAAAATATTTTATTTATTTGAGAGAGAGAGAGAGAGCATGAATGAGGTGGAGGGGCAGAGGGAGAGGGAGAAGCAGATTCCCTGCTGAGCAGGAAGCCCAATGAGGGGCTGAATCCCAGGACCCTGGGATCATGATCTGACCTGAAGGCAGACCCTTAACGGACTGAGCCCCCCAGGCTCCTCACCTTCAGTATTTTAGACACTGTACTAGGTATTAGAAATATAATAATGAACAAAAACTTGGTACTTCATGTCAACAAGCTTTCAGCCTCTAGGGGAGCAAGTTAAACCGACAACCTCAAATTTATGGAAGCATAAGGCAGTATTATATGAGCTCAGACAGGAGGGGTGAGTCAGAGGGATTCAAAGAAGGGAAGAAGGGGCTGGGGAGTTGAGAAGTTTCTGGATGGGTTAGCAGTTTCTTCCAAGACGTGAAGATGAAGTGTGACACATTCTGGGAAGTATAGGTAGTTGACAGTGACTGAGGGAGCTGAGGAGCTTGTGAGAGAATTGTGCCCTCGCTGATACCACATGACCTACAACAGAAAAGACTTCTCCGTCAGACACTCTGAGGCTTCTGGCCTCTGTTCTTCCCCAGCAGTACCCTCTGTTCAGCATGTCCTCACAAGCACTGCACATGAAATGATTAAACAAATTTACTGCAATGTTCTGTATGTAAGCTCTGAGAATAGAGGCTAATGACAAGCATAGCTTTTGTGACTTGCTCCAGACACCATCAGGCCAGGATGCATCACTGCCAGGCATCTTTCATCACTGCCATTTAATCTAGAAGATCTCTTACATTCTGAATTCTGCAGTTAGGGTGTTTCTAGAATTTTCGCAAGTATGAACTAGCCTACAACAGTTGTTTTTAAAAGAATAGTAAGGATAATCCATGCTCGTGGTAAATTAAAACATTACTGACAAGTACAAGACTTATCCCAACTGCAAACTTTCGACCTTGATTCACCAGTTTTCACTCTTATGGGTTTTCTGTGCCTTTCCAGAAAGTTCCTATACTGATTTAACCCTGCTTCTGTACGTGCGCGTGTGCCTCATTTTTTAATAGTTGCAATAGTATCGGGGCGCCTGGGTGGCTCAGTCGGTTGAGCAGCCAACTCTTGGTTTTAGTTTGGGTTGTGATCTCAGGGTTGTGGGATCACACCCCGCACCAGGCTTCCGGCCCAGCAGGGAGTCTGCTTGAGATTCTCTCTCTCTCTCTCAAATAAATAAATAAATCTTTAAAAAAAATAGTTACAAGAGTATCTCATTGTTTGGAAGTACTGTAACTTTGGACCAATTAATGGACTTTAAGGAACTTTTCAGATTTTTCATTACAAACAGTGTTGATATGAGCACAGTTCAAAAGAAATAATAATCTAACAAGAACTCAAAAATATGTTAAGAGTTTCTTTTGGAGTTTTGTTAGGGGGGCATGAGGAAGCATTTTTTATTCTCCAAATGAATGTGAAAACAACTTCCCTGGGACACTGTTTCCTTTGCCAGTGGTCTGGATTGATATGGCCACCTGATATTGATTTGGCAGATGACCCCCCTCAGTCCTTTGTCAATGATGTGAGTGACTTACAATATATTGAGCCCTGTTTTGTAGCATTTGCTGATTTCTGTCTTATAGTTACTTCTACCGTGGTTGATGTTAAGCTACCAACGTGATGTCAACGAATGTGCAATTGGGAAGAGCTAGCCAGTGGCACACCATTATATACTAATTCCATAGTATCAAGAGCACAGATAAGGGGAAAATGCAGTAAAATAATTAGGAAGTGATCAATTTTGAGTATCTATTGGTCTTGTTTTTAATGCAAGTTATTTAATTTTAAGTAAAAATTAAAACTGTAAATTTAATTTAATTTTTAAAAATTGCTGTGTTTAACTCAAAATTTAACAATTGGCTTTTGGTGCCAGCACAGCAAATACAGAAATATCTTATGTTGATTTTCAAAAGCTTCCCAAACTGCAATTTTTAAAATATGATTTACTCTTGAAGAAAAGAGAAAGTGTTTAGCACTTACCTAGAAGATGAGGCAATGGAGGCAATGTAGGTAACTTAATGAGCCCCAAAAGTTTACCTCCAATGATGGCACAATAGAATAGGATTATAATTCCAAATAGGTTTCCTCCAGGAAGACATTCACTGCCAGTAATTGACCAAACTACAGCCCAGAGAAGAACCACCATGGTAACTGAAATAAACCAGGAAAACTAGTTTCTACCAGTAACTTGTCATATGCAGGTTTTGGTATAATGTAAAAATTAAAAAAAGTTGAACATACATACAAATATTTATAACCATGTGTAAATTTTAAAGAACATCAGTAATATGAACAAGTGGGTAATTACCAACCATCTTAAAAAGTAGGCTATTACCAGTGTCTTTGGATCCACCTATGGCCCTTCCTAATCCCATCTCCCATCTCCTTTTACACTACCAGAAGGAAATACAATCTTGAATTTTTTTTTTACCATTCCCCTATTTTTCTTTATAATTTTACCATAAATATTCACTAGTTAATAAAAAGAGTAACATTGGCTATCTTTACTCTCTTCATAGGAGAATGCTTGAACAATTGCATTCCAGTATTTTTAGTTCTGTCTTGAAGTAAACACTGTTATTGTTTCTTTTCTATAGTCAATGTTTGTTTACAATTATCCACATACTCATCTATTTTCTATTTGATCATTATTTGTTATGGCAACTCAACCCTTTAATCTGGGACAATTACTTTGTTGCCTGAAGAATTTCCTTTAATAGAGGCATTTCTATTAGAATGTGAAATATGTTTCTTTGTTTGAAAAGCCTGTGTTGTACTAAATTGTACGCTGAAAATACAAAGACTCCTGTGAACAGTTGGGCAGACCACTCAAAACTCAGAACTCGTGACCAAAGTACTGACAAAAACCGTAATAATCCTAATAAAAGCACCAGCGCAATTAAATCTCCACTGATATTTGCATCTCACGGTCTCTTTTTTGAGGACTTAATCCCTGGAACCACACTTACTACTTCAACATGTAGAACCCTGAAAGCATTTGCTTTCAATAGAAAGCAGTTTCATCTAAATCTGATCCAGATTATAGTTTTCTCCATCAATCAAATATTTGTTGTTGTTTTAACTGAGGGACAAGTGTTGGCTGCTACTTTATCTGTACTGTTGCTTCTACATCCACATGTGGTTTCACTAGATAGTTTAATGGTGTAGAAAGCTGAAAAGTCTTTGAAGCCCCTAAGCCAGCAACTAACTGCCTGAAGGAGTTCAGCTTTTTAAAAAAGTCCTCATTTTAGTAAGGCTTTATCTTTAATTGTAAGAAACCATATACCTGATCTTCTTTTTTTTTTTTTTTTGATGAACATTTTGGTTTATTTCTAAATTGAACTATTATGAATTGTGCAGAGTGGAACAACCTTGTACATATATTTTCGTGAACACACATACATCAGGAGTGGAACTGCTGGACCAGCTTTAGTAGATATGGCCAAATGGCTTTCCACAATAGTTACACCAATTTACACTGTTACCACCAATTACTTCAAAACTGAATTTGAATGTATAGTATATGCCATTATGGTTTTAATTTGCTTTTCCCTGAAGTTCAGTAAAGTTGAGCACCTTTCCATGTATTTATGGCAATTCAAGTATTGACTTTTAAGAAGTGCCTGTACAAGTCTTTTGTCCATTTTCTATCAGGCTGCCTGCATTTTTCTTAAGGAATTCTTACATTCTGGGAGATGAATGGATAAAGAAGATGTGGTATACCTGATCTTCTTTTGTCTGTTTTTGTTTTTCAGTGCATTTTGCATTCACTCGCTATTGCTTGGTGATGCAAAATATAAATGTGGCAGGAAAAATTATGTACAAATGCAAATTTTCATATGACACTGACACAATTCCTTATTTACCATCATATATGAACTAATTCATGGTACAGAAACAGTGTGGAAGAGCATACTATATTTCTCATGAAGATCTGTTGGTAGTAAATTCTTAGTTTTATTTATCTGGAATTACCTTTATTCTCATTCTTAAAAGATAGTTTTCCAGGGTATATACACTTCTAGGCTGAGAGTTACTTTCTTCCAGTTCCTTGAAAATACTATTCCTTGGCTTTCTGGCTTTCATTATTGTTTTTAAGTCTCTTTTAGGGAAATCTTTTTCTTTGGCTGTTTTCAAGATCTTTACTTTTTCTTTGGTTTTCTGCAATTTAAGTGTGATATGTTCTGTACTTATGTTTAATTTCAGTATGGCTTCCTTTTAGTCTGCTTAGGATTTTGTTTTCCATCAATTCTGGAACATCCCTTTTTTATTTCTTCAAATATTTCCTCTTCGCCATTCTTCCTGTTCTCTTTTGCTGGAACTGCGATTAAATGATTAAACAGCCACAGTCCCTTCTCCTTTTACCTAACCCCAGTTTTCATACTGTCCATATTTTTTTCCGTGTGTACTGCTTTGTAATCTCTTCAGATCTATTTGCTAGATTATCAATCTTCTTTTCACTTAATCTGTTGCCTAATCTACTGAGTTTTAAATTTCAATTACTGTACTATGTCATTTCTAGAAGTTCAATTTGGTGCTTATTAAAATCTATTCACATTTATAAAGTTACTTGTTTTATATTTCCTACCTCCTCTTTAACTTCATAGATTTTGAAAATATTTTTTATTTTATTTTCTGATAATGCAAATTTTTGAAATCTGTTTCCTTGTGTATGTTGTGATTTTTGTTTTTGTTTGTTTGGTTTTGGGTTTTTGGGCAACAGTGAGCTCTTTCCTGAAACTTTATCTTTGGGAATTGTTGGAGGTGAATGTGTTTTCCCAGATAGGATCTGAATTTGCTCCTACCATGTGCTTAGAATCTTAACAATCTGGGACACATTTTTAGTGGCGACTCTTCCTTCTTCCCGGAACACTACAGAATAGACAGATAAGGTTTTGTTGCAGGCTCCCTCTGCAGGGCAGGTTTACCTCAAATTCACCATCACATTGGGCTCCCCCTTCCTAATATGGGTGACGAAGAATGATGTCTCCTATGAAAGTTCTCCCAACCTGGGCAGACTCAAGCACAGCCTCCTATATTCTCATGGTTCTCAAAGTGAATCTCAAGTTCACTGGCATTTTGCAGAAGCCTCCAGAGTGAAAGCCAGCTTGAGTGCTTATTTATTTCTCCTAGTCATACTGTTTTTGGTGTCTGACAAGTTCCTGTTTTCTTGACAGATAACAGGTACATTTAAAAAGACTTAAGATATTGTTTTCAGATATTTTCATTGACATAAGTGATAGAATTGTTCATTGAGTCTCATCTACCATATTGCTGGAGATCAAATCCAATGTCCCATTTTTTAACCCTCACAGAATTATTACAGATTTCGTAGACTATGATGCTATTACATTGAAATAACTAAAGAGCCTTCTGTATTTTCCAGTTGGGTGTAGGAGCTGAAATTTCTATGTAGTATGGGAAGTGCAATGGGAAAGCAGGAATTGCCAGATACTAAATTTTACCTTATCACAGTATAAAACCAGTTTTGTACTAAATTCAGAAGGTAGAATTAGTTTTTCCACTTCAAGACCATTTTCTTTTAAACCTCTAGTGTTTCTTTCCTTTCTCATATTCAAAATGCAGTTCTAAATTTATAGTAAATGTACATTTACAAGGTTTCTCTAAATCAGATTTAATTCAGTTAGTAATTTACTTCTCATTTATGATTTTGGAAAATCATATTTTCACATGTGAGATCTACTTCTTAAGAAAAATACTTAAGTACACTGACGGGACACAGGAAGGAGTACAGGGAAAAAAAGAGCAGTCTTGTAAGCCTCAGGAACAGAGGCACAGGAAAACAAGTGAAGAGGTGTTTGTATATCATGAGTTCCCAATTCTCAGGCAGCTTTATGGACAACGATCAGAGAATTTAAAAAAATGAGTCTCCAAATCACATCATTCATTTATACCCTTTCCTTAATGCAATCCCTGTTTTTACTATAAATATTTTAAATAGATATGTGCCATGATTTGAATGGTGAAAGTTTAAAAAAATAATAAAAAGGACAGAACAGGTATTAAATTATCAGTTGCCTTATCAACTGGTGTATGTTTTGGAACTTAGCTAATTTCATTAAAAACATGTGTAGAGCCTGAAATATATCATATTATGCTTGGCTTCCATTGTCCAAGTTGAGAATGCCAAAAATGTCTTTCAGAGCTCACAAATGAAGTATAACAATAAAGAAGCGAGTCTGATTTTTTTAGTAAACACAACTTTTAGATCAAATGTGTTATATTCTTCAACATATTTATTTGGGAAGCCATATATATACTCCAGCAGTGCTTTCATTCCTCAACATAATTTTTGAAATTTTATTTAAATTTGCCTTTACAGATCATTTTCAAACCCCTTCTCCTTCTTCCTGCTATACCACATATCCTCCAATGTACAAAATTAATACACTCACACACACACACACACACACACAAAACTTCCTTTTTGAACAAAAAACAGCATTACTGAATCTGAACATCCATCTGTTCATCAAATTGAATCATAATATTGTCTGCCTCCAAAAACCAAATCCATCCCTCAAAGACAATATTTGAAATAGTGCTGAGATAAACTCCCAAAGAAAAATCCCCCAAATATTTTAGGTAATAGTAGTTGTACTGGAATAAGTTGAATTGGAAATCAGGATCCTTACTTATAAAATGATGGATTCATTTGAAAGTATAAATTAAGCTGTGTTTGTTCAAACATTAGTTGCATTATTTAATAATAATTAAAACTGATATTTATGTAGTGCTTTTCTGTTTACAAGTGATTTCTCAATCATTTTTCTCATTGGAGTCCTAATGTAATCCTGTGAAATTACTCAGATACAAAAAAGGATAATGTCCTTATCTCTGCTCTTTTCCTCTGCCTGCTAGCTGGAATGGTAGTGGCAACAGCCTCGTGTTGAAGATGGTAGAACCCGTCTGCATGGGCCCCTCAATGACTTGTGGAGCAGAGCCATCTACCACGTGAATTGTTCACCTAGTAGTTTTTGTGTGTGAGAGAAGTAAACTTTTTTCTGTCCTTTAAACCATATTATTTTGGAGTCTCTCATTATAACAATGTTATCTATTACTCTCTCTTTCTGAATTAATTTTTTACCAATTACATACCATTTGTTATTCCTCTATCCAAATAACCATGTGGAGGACAAGAAAATGCTCGTCTCAGTCTTTGCAAATTATTTGATTCAGTTGGTATTTTTTGTAGCTTTTTTTCACTGCTATTCAGGAGGTTACTTCCTTCTGTTGGTTCTTTGGCATCTGTTGCTTTGGAGCTCATAACTGTTCCCTCCTGTGTTTAAAGTAATTTAAGAATCCTTAAAACTGTATATTTGCTGTACATTTTTATAGTTATTGAGCCATCACATCACAGATCAAATTTCTATTGCTAGAATCAAGGCTAACACTTTACAGTGGAAATGCATAGCTATATTAGTAGCTAATGAGTAAATACTTGGAACAAGAACTATGTTAGGAGTATTTACCATTAAGTCCCTATTGGTAACATTATAAATGCTTGAGTCACATAGTATTCCATTTTGTTTTGTAGTACTGGGTTTAAAATTAGCCTATTTAAGATATCATTCAAGGCAATAGTTGGTAAATATATCAAAGTGGGCCAGAAAAAGAGAACTATTTGTGGTGAAAACAGATTCAGATTCATTCATCTACTTGAATTTAAGCGATAAAAAGGGGGGGGGGGGAAACCAGAACCATTCCAGGGGTTAGGCTGGGAACACAAAGCATTTCACAAGCTCTCTATTTTTCCAGCCTCATGTGGGTCAAGCTGCTAATGACTACTGGGAAAACTGGTAGTCACGCATACTGTACGAGGCTGGGGACTAAGAATGGGGAGAATTGTTAACTGAGTGATGGATAATGAAGAGAATACAATTTTATCATATATTTGGAAATATGCAGTCCCTTCCTTAAGGAAATGGTTGGAATGTTCTAAATTTGGTCATAGGTTTACCTGTGTTTCTTGATATGTAGAAGCTGCATGATCCATTCCTGTGGATGGTTCCAAATCTTCACATTCAATTACTTTGTCTTCATCCCCCATGATTTATATTAGAAATAAGATGACACAGGGAAGAGGAATGGATCTGTTCTGAAGGAGAAACAGTATAGATATAGAACAAGTTGGAAATTTACATGAATGAATTAAGCAGCAGTTTGGGCAATTTAAATGAATGAATGGCACTTATTTTTTCCCTTAGAACTCTGAATGTCTAAAATACTTTAAATTGGATTATTCTTAACTTTCTTTTAAAAAATTATTTATTTATTTATCTGTCAGAGAGAGAAAGTGTGAGCGAGCACACGAGCAGGGGGAGCAGCAGGCAGAGGGAGAAGTAGGCTTCCCACTGAGTTAGGAGGCCGGCCTGGGGACTCGCCCAGGACCCCGGGACCATGACCTGATCCAAAGGCAGACGTTCAACTGACTGAGCCACCCAGGAGTCTCTATTCTTAAGTTTCAACTGCTAATCTTTTCTTTGATTACAATATATTGTATTGTATTCTTATTTATCTATACTTACAATATAGTGTATCTAATTCTTATTTACCTTTAACTCTCTTGAAAAAGGCCTTGTTAATATTTTTATATTTCTTTCCCACCCTGTTTTCTGAGTTATTCTTCAAATATTCCAAGCAATATTACTGTTAAATTGTTCTCTCTAATGAGCCAACTTGATGAAACAGGAAAGCTCCAGGCAATTTTTCAATGTTGAAATGAGTCACCGAAGAGAAATCTATGGATTCCATCATTTTCAGAGGAACTAGAATCACTAATTCCTGCCTGGTTCATATTTCTAAGTTAAAGTGAAAATAATACAACATTGATTGAATAGCTACAATGTCTTAGACATCTACTCTCTTGACAGTCATTGTGGGTAATTTGAAGATTACTAAAACATATTATTTGTTCTCTGTAGGCTGACAATATTCCAAGAAAAATAAACTTACATGAAGTAACAAAAAAACTTGTAGGACAGACCTATAGGTTGACTCCATAAACAACTACTTAAATCTCTTTGCCCTTGGCTTCCCATGCTATAGGCTGAAAAGCCAAAAACTCCAATTCCTATTCATTTTGGCAGCTCTAGGTGGCCATGTGTCACAGTTCTGTGTAATGAGATATAAGTGAGAGTCCCAGGGGAGGGCTTTCATTCCCAGAGAATAAGGCAAGGCTTTTTGAGGATCATACTGTTTACTCTTTGTCCTCTAACATTTCTCTTTCTCTTCCCTAGAATGTAGATACACCATGCGGAAGGCCAGTGGCCATCTCTCAACCATGAGAATAAAAAGCCCTATACTAAGGGGAATAATTAAGATAGGAGGAGCTGGTTCCTTGACAATAACCCTGAATTGCTCCCTCAATCTTGGATGCCAACCTTTGAAGTAATTGTTGAAACCACTGTTAGTCAAGTATTCTTGTTACTAGTAATCAAACTTATTCCTAATGCAACAAATATGATGATATTTTAATGGAGGCATGAACTATAAACCCTGGTAGAAGCAAAGAGAAAATTATGTGGGAGAAGGGATAATCTAATTTAACACATTTGCATACCTAATATGTGCCACACACTATACTAGGCCATAAAGACAAGGATTAATTAGACAGGACCCCTGCCTCAAGGAAACATTTTCTGTTTAACAAAGTGCCAAGATGTTTGCATTTAATATTCCAAAGAAAATTATATCCTTTCCATCACTACCACCATCATTATCACCACCACCACTATTTTTCTTCCATAAAAAATACAATGTTTGCCAGAGTGGCATCTCAAAAAACCTCATGTACATATAATGATATAGTATGTATATATGTAGATATGATTTTTAAAATTTATAAACTCATTCCAAAATTTAGACTCATGAGAAAGAATGGCATTTTGACAGGAAAAATGTTGGGTTCAGAGAACCCTTGTCTTAAAGGTATGGAGGTACGGAAGCCAGTGGGATGTAAGGGGAAACTTTGTTGAAGCATGCGGTGGGAGGCTGAGGGCAATGGAAATGAGGCTGGAGAGTTAGGATATCATGTTCCACATCATGGCACTTGGCCTTCACCCTGTGTAGAGAATGACCCCCTCATATAGTAAGTGGTGATGTCTACTGGGTCTGGAGTTGAACAAAGCTGGGTCTGTAGTCTAGTCCCATCATATACCAAAATTCTTAGCCTCCTTGTAACTAATTCCTTATCTATAAAATGGAGATGAGTGGTTCCAACCATGCACATGGTAAACATTCAATAGTGGTGGTTATGAGTCACTCAAATCCTTCTCCCTAATACAAACCTCTATGATTCTTTTTGTTTTCTTTATTAAGTAGGACAAGGTCCCTCCCATCTTGAAGAGTTTATGACTTAATCCCATTGATTTTCTTTGATAGTGCCTTTTACCTCTTTCTTTCAAGGCTAACTTCTTGAGGTGGATGTAACACTCATCATTGTCATTTCTTCATCTATCTCGTTAGTAGAATTACATAGGAACTCTTGGGCAGTGTCTAGAATCACCTCCTTTATTAAATTTCCAAAATCAGCCAATTCTGCCATTTATGAAGAATATTTTTAAACAGCCAACAAGTATAAATGATTATTTTTAATAGACAATCTATTGGCTAAAATGAAGCCTTAAAAATTTATTTTATTAGTTATTCTAAGTCTCTTCCAATGTAAACAATCAAAATTTGGCATGTTGCTCAGTATATGCTATTTGTGGGAATTTATATAGTTTTTGCATTCCCCCCAAATTCCCTATTCTCCTATAATCTCCACCATGGACACCAAAGTACTTATTTGAGATCAGAGAGTTACTGCAGAGAGAAAAGGTAAAATAAAATACTAGTATTTAGTAACCCCAGGAAAACAATTTACAACTGGCCAGTTCTGATTGTTTACTCTCTGCTATATTTCCATTTCTAAAAGAACACTTATATCACCTGTCTCACTTTAGAAACCCACTTAAATTTAGGAAAATGAAAAAATGTAACCTTTATTTTAAAGCAACCATGTTCATGGCACTTACTGTTCATAGTCATTGAGTCTTGAAATTACAATAGTGTATCCCCTACCAAGAAGACAGTTTTGTCAAAGGAATCAGAAAATATGCAAAAATGACCTTTTAAGGAGTCTAAGATACGTCATGAAACCCATTAAAAAGTAGAGTTTATACTCCTTACTTACAGAGAAGCTCTCAAGTACTCCCTCAGGGCTCACTAAACTCTTACTTCTAAAACAATTCAAATGACTTTGCTCATCTGGTTTCCAAACCCTCAGAAGATAAGATGTTGTAAGTTAAAATGCAGGAAGAGAATTGTGATAGAGGCAAATTGAGAGAAGCATGAGTGATATTTGACAGGAAAGAGATGGAAAGATAGCAATTTAAGGCAATAAAATGTGGGGATAAATATCTTTTCCTTATTTGCAGTTTTGGCTTGCCAAGCATCTTTCTTCCTGACTTTTTGGTACCAGCATACTAATTTTCTTTTGTCTAATCCCCATCTCCTCTATTCTCCAACCATGTTGTTCATATGAAACTCATGTCCTCCTCACCTTCCCAATCCCCATGCTCTACCAATGCTCTGGAGATGAGGACAGGCCTGGCCAAAGAGAGAAATTCTTTCCCAGTCACACTGATTGTTTCAGGCATGAGCATGTGATCCATACCTGGCTAATGAGAGTCAGTTTTAATGCATTCCCTGGAACCATTGAGAAAGAGCTTTCTTTCCATTGGGGTTGCTAAGCCCAGACTCACTATTGAAAATCCTTGTGATGTACAGAGAAGCCTTCCAAAGAATGAAGTGACCACAGAGCAAAGCAGATCCTTAATATGGAAGGAGAGAAAAGGAAAGCCTCAAATTAATAACCACATTGTTGATACACCTGGAAGCAGTTCCTTTTCAGTTATAGGTAAGCCAATAATTCCTTACCAGTTTGAGTTGGATTTCTGTCACTTGCCACCAAATGAAGTCTCAGTAAGAACCTTTATACCTGAATTGCCCTGAAAGATCCCCTGTATAATAACAGATATTTAGGAAGGTGATTTTACATCTTCAAGAAAACGAAAAGAAAAAAAAATGATGTGCTAATATTTTCTGTTTTAAGAGTCATTAAAGTAGGGCGCCTGGGTGGCTCAGTTGGTTAAGCGACTGCCTTCGGCTCGGGTCATGATCCTGGAGACCCGGGATCAAGTCCCACATCGGGCTCCCTGCTCAGCGGGGAGTCTGCTTCTCCCTCTGACCCTCTTCCCTCTCATGCTCTCTATCTCTCAAATAAATAAATAGAATCTTTGAGGAAAAAAAAGAGTCATTAAAAGTATATAGTATGACTTAGAAATGTAAAGAGAATGTTTAAAAAAATGTGGTATTCAATAAAATAGGTGTTAGTTATCCAGAAAGTTAATTTAAATGAAATGCTTCATTTTCAATATTGCTATTTAAATGAGACAATTGTTTTTTCATTGTGTTCATTAAAGTCTTTTCAAATCTTTCATCCCAGTAAAGCTTCAAGAAAGCTGTTAAACTGAGATGCTTGGGTGTCTTGAATGGAAAAATAAAAAGTGGGGAAATATGGAGAAAGTAGATGGTTTCCTAGTAATAAAGAATCACAGTTTAATGGAATAATAAAAGTTGGAAAGGCCTTTAGATATTACCTGGTTCAATCTCTTTAATATTCACATGAGAAACTAAAGCCTAGAGAAGCTAAATAACTATTTTCAATTAACACAGCCAGTATCAGCCAAGTGTCATAGTAAAACTGTATAAAAATTTTGTCAAATGAGAGAATTCTTTATATCTTTGACTTCATGTCATTTCTACCAAATCACTGCATTATACTTTTATATTTTTTGCTGTAATATTTTGTTTAAAAATCCACCATATTTAGCTACAGTTAATTGTAAGTTTGGCTATAATTAATTGTAAGTTCCAAACTTTAACACATCCTATAATATTTTTATTTTTTATCTTGTATTATCTTCAGCTTTACTCTTTCCCATTGTTATGACTGTTACACAGTTTATTATAAACAAAAAAAATTTACTAATCCACTTAGGTTACACAACATTGGTGGCAAAATAAATGAAATGAGAACTTGTAACCTGTTCTCATGACAAATACTATTTACATATTCTGAATTATTAATTGGGTAAGTGACAACTTGCCATTTAAATATGCCTTAAGATTCTAAGGCTTAAGGAGCTCTCCTTTTAAAAAAATTCAGTTAAACTAAGATGCTTTGAGAGACTTTTGTATCTAAAAAATGGTGCTGAGAAGTAGGAAGGCAGAGCACATTTTAGATAAATACTAAAAGTGCCAATAAACAGAACCAAGTTTTTTTTCTGCTTCTCAATCAAGATGTTGTGTTATTCAGATCGATACACAACAGTAAACCATATTAGAAAAAATTAATCTCATGTCCAATGGTGGAATTTTACAGATTCCATAATTCAGTAAATCCTGTTAATTTAATCAAAGTCCTGTGACTCAAATATAGTTTTCAGTAGAAGAATGTGGTTTGACCTAAGCCAAAGGATATGGCTGTTATGACTGCTGTGATTGCCTACTTGCTAGGTTAGTAGCCCAAGGGTTTTCTAAAAACATATGCAAAGGTTGTTGGCCACTCAAACCTCTCTTTAACATTCTCAGTATACAGAATTTCCTACAGAATTGATCTACATGCTTAGAAACCATATTGGCTTAATTTCAGCTTCATGTTGCAATACGAGGGACATATGCCACCAAAATCATAGAACCGTGGACTTGAAAAGAACAGTCTCCTAAATCCTTCCTCTAAACTTGAGAGAAAATTGTAGATCAAGAATAACAGATCAAGAATATGAGCAATTATGTATATACATGTGTATGTAAATAAATAGGAAAAGTCTGTTAATAGTAGTTGCCTTTGGGGAAGGAAATGAAATTAGAGTGGCTGGAATTCCATTTTTATTCTCTATATTTTTGCATTGTTAGGATTTTTATAATAAGAAGATTTTCTTATGCAATTCAAAATACATTTTTAAAAACTTATATAATTTTTAAAGATTTAGAGAAAAGAAAATGATAAGCTTTCCTCTGTAATAATATTTTTCAGAGATAAAATCTGGTAATTTCATTTTAGATAACTTAATCCCACTGCTACAATTTAAGGTATTTTGTTTTTTGTTTTTGTGTTTCTCAAAGAAGATGGGGAAGTGCCTAACATCTTCTATAGCGGTTTTCAAATATTTTTTAAGCCCAAAGAAATCTTTCATCAAATAAAACCCTATCCTGAAATCCAACATATGGGACCAATAAAGATGGAGCTGCAGGAACCCTGTCCACTGACCCCTATTCCTCCTGGCAAGTGAAGCACATTTTGAAAGCCTCACTTCTGTAAATATGCTTTCATATACAGAAAGATGTCTGTTAAATCACCCTTCTCTTTTTCAGATTATTTTATTAATCTAAACGTTTAAAAGTGTTTTCTGTAATATTCCAGAGGAAATAAAAGAACTCTCAATTTGTGAATGTCCATAGGCTCTTGGTCAACTAAAATATGCTTACTGCCATCAGCTAAATTACTGTTAATGAATCATTACACAGATAAAGTCTGGTAATTCTTGTTATTTTCTGTCTGAGCTGGGGACAGACCAACACTTAATAGGCTAATCTTAATGAGAATTTATACACATGGCTGGAGTACTGTATGTGCTATATTCATACATTTGAAAGAACATCTCCATGACTGTTCATTAAGTACTCTGTAATGATGACAATAAAAATTCTTACCTTTGATGTTTATCCACTCATATGTTGAAAGTGGAGCTTCTCCAGTCTGATATAAGTATGTCTTTGTAGAACATACAGAAACCTTCCAGTTTCTGGACTCTGCTAATCAACTCTGATCTAATGTTCAATCCCCAAAAGGATACCTATCTAGCGGTGAGAAATTCAGGTCAAGTGAAGGGTGGGACTTAAAATTTCCTTGTATTAATTACTAAAATCACTAAGAATGTTTCCCCTGAACAAAATGACCTTATCTGAAAGTGTCAGGTGTGCCAACCACACGAGACCAGGTAATCAAAGGAAAACTGTTATTCTATTTGGTTAACTGATACAGTGATTTGGCTGAATCATTGTGAAATAAAACACCATGTAATGAGATATGAATAAAAGGAACTTATTCCTAGGTAAGAAGGGACCCAATACTTGCTTCTCTCCTTTCTAATTTCTCTCCCTATCAAGGACAAGTGCATTTAATTGAAAGTTTAAAATATTACCTCTAGGCCTACTGAAATCAGAAGTTCCAGAGAGTCAATCTCCCCAAGTGTGGCAACACAACCTATTACCTACTAAGAGCCATTACTCAGGTATGCCAGTGTGTACCTTCCCCACCCCTAGGGATAAATCATGCTTGGTCTTAATCAGTCTCTGTAACACCATTCCTTTATGCCAGCTGTTGGTTTAGGACTGAGCATGATTCACTTCTCGTCAATGAAATCTGTGGGCAAGGCTGTTGGTCTCCACTGGATATGATCTTCCTTATTCCAAAAAAAGAGGCAAAAACCTTCTCCTTTTTAAAAAATTTAATTTTATGTATGTATGTATGTATGTATTTTTTCATCTCCTGTTTTTGTCTTTAAATGGTGTGCATGTGTGTGTGGTAGGGGATGGAGCTGAGGACGGGGACTGTGTTTCTTGGAACTCTAGCAGCCATCATTTATCCATGAAGAAAAAGTCAAGATTAATTAGCTCATGGAAAGCAACCTAAAAACCTTGATATCACTGGGCTACTGAACAAACCCTGGATACACTGACCTCCAGACATCTTGTGTGTGAAAAGTAAACTTGTATTTTCAAAGGCAATTTTGGCAGAATATCATGTTACCTGCCACCAAAAGCAGCCTAACCAATACTACAGGTGATTTTGATGCAGAGTCAGCTCGGAGAAACTCTGATGAGCAGTAATGAAGAACCTTTGGCTTATAGTGCTTCCCTAGCTTCTTGACACCGTGCAAAATCTTCCTGGAGGATGAACAATCAGAGCACTGCCTCTGTATTGATATTTCTCAAAGATATCCAGAAAATAATATTTTAGTGGCTAAAAAATCAATGCCAAGGTTTTTAGTGCCTTTTTTTTTAGTCAACAGAATGATTATATAGAATGTAAGGTTATATATTTTTCCTTCCCTATTCCTGAAGTTCGTTGTAGTATTTGAATGCCGAATAAAAATAAAGTTGAGCTTATAAACATTTGATTGTTTTCTGTTTGTTCATGAAGCAAATAAAATCACAACAAAACAGCACTACTATCACTGCCTGGGTTTCATTTTTTTGGTTTCTCTACTTGGTAAAATTCTACTAGTTATTCAAGATCTAACTGAAATGTCACTTTCTCAATTAGTATTTTCTAACTTTAAGTAGACTAACTCCGTCCCTCTTTTTTCTCTCTGAGGACTCATTCACCCATTCAACAAACATCTATTAAGCTCTTGCCAGATTTTAGCCCTTGTTGTAAGGATTCAAGAATGCACAGTCTGAGGGATGAAAGGTACAGCATACGGAATAGTCAATGGCATTGCAATAATGTTGTATGGTGACAGATGGTAGTGACAGATGATATCTGTGGATGAGCATAGCATAACTTATAGACTTTGTTGAATCACTATGTTGCACACCTGAAACTAATGTAACATTGTGTGTCAACTATCCTTCAATTAAAAAAAAACACTAAAAAAAAAAAGTGAACAGTCTGACATGGTTCCCACACTCAAAGGTTGCAACCTAGTCAGAGAATGATATAGATCATTCCTTGAACAACCGTAATAAAGAATGATGAGTTTTGATATTAGGCACATGAGAGAGCAACTCCAACCCTTCACAGTCAGTGAAGTTCATTAGACTTTTACTGATTTTCTGTGGTGTGTAAAGCACAAGAGATACAAAGATTACTGAGATGTAGTCTCCATTCTTTAGGGAGGGAAGGAGACTAGTATGTTTCATCAAACCAGTTTCCTGTGCTGCCTGGGCACACAGTAGACATTTCCCAGCCTCCCTTGTGGTGAGTCACTGAGGTGTG
Source organism: Eumetopias jubatus (assembly GCF_037043125.1). Lineage (NCBI taxonomy): Eukaryota > Metazoa > Chordata > Mammalia > Carnivora > Otariidae > Eumetopias > Eumetopias jubatus. The sequence continues at coordinate 118,275,575 of NW_028274808.1, read as the reverse complement.
GCCAAGGCAATGTGAGCATAAGTAATGTATGCTACTTCTATTCCTTACCTATAAGAAACCTCCATGCAATACAACACATACCTTCTCTTTTCCCGTCCAATGCCTGGAAACTAAGAACTTTTAAGGTCTTAGGGGATGACAAAGCCATAACATAAGGAGAATTTGGGTTCCTCAATCCCTGAGTAGAATGCCATCAGTTGAACACCTGATTGGACTTTACATGAGTAGAAATAAGCTTTTACTATGTTAAGGTACTGAGATTTTTGAGTTTATTATAACAGTTAGTATTACCTTCAGGTAATTTAATTATGGTGGGAAAAGTGCAGGTGCAGAGTTGAACAGGGAGAGGAGGTCTTGCCCAGCGTGGCAAGGGGTCAAGTGATACTTGAATCAAATCTTGAAAGATGACTTAGCCTTGTAAAATAATAAAGACCATTACAGGCAGAAGAACCACATGATTAAGGGATGAGGAAAGAAAAGGAAAGTGCATGTAGGGAATTCTTTGCACATTTATATTAATTAGAGTATAATGAGGATAATGGTGCAAAAATGTGGAGCAGTCAGAGGAAAATGGAGATGAAAACCCTGAATGTAAATCCTTGGGTCACTGCCTCCTAGTTGGGCCATTTTGGGCAAGTTACTTAGCCAGTCTGGATAGGTTTTTTTCCAACAGTAAATGGTGATAATGGCTATGTCACAGAAAATCTTAATATAGTATTAAGTACACCACATAGTCCCAATAAAGTACCCCCCCATGTTTTATCTTCCTTTTATAAGATTTTTCTTGAGAAAAAAGCATACAAATACTCTACTGAAAAGCACAGATAAGGGACATTGCCAAATTCAAGCCTTTTAATCCTTCATATAAACTGTAGAAAAATAAAAGAGATTTCTAGAAAAGGTAAAGAGCTTTTATTATATGGACAAGAGATACTCAATGACTTTAGAAGGCTGTTAAAAACTCTTTAAAACTTATCACAATTATACTCTTCTTAACATGTATGACACATGACTACAAAATACTGAGAACATTTCCTCATTACACAAGTGCATATATAAGTAGCTCCATTTTCCCACATACGATGCTCCTAGGCTTTGTGTGGAAAAAGATATAAAACCTTTTCTCCCAGAGGAAAGATCTCTTCTATCATTGGTGTTTGTGTACTGACCAAGAGTCACTGGCCTACCAGTTATCAACAGGGCTAGTAAATAGTAAATAGATATTCAGCAATCCTTTGTTACAGAACATATTCTGTAGATGTTTTAAGTGAAGAAGTATTTTATGTTACATGTAGAGCAAGAGAATTCAGAGATAATCTAGTCAATGAGTAACAAACTCAAATGTGGCGGGGGTGGAGGGTCTATGGCAACTGCAGAGGGTGGAGTCTCACTGAAGGCATTCACATCACTGCAAACCCCTGAATCTAATCTCATGGTTTCATTTCCCATCAAAAGAAATGGAAGAGATCCAGCTTAGGTGACCAAGGCCCTATAGCAAACATATTAATCAGTCAGTACAGAAAATTGGAACCACTTCAGGTATTTTAAACAGGAAGAGCTTTTACACAGGGAATTAAGTGAATTATTTAAAGGCTAGAGAATGTTGAAAGGGCTAGAAGTGCAGGTTCTAGACTGGGCCTCCAGGAATGACATCTAGAACACTAGCAAATGAACCACTGAGGAATGTACTATTTTTGCTACAATCTGAAGGCCCTCCAAGAACTATGGAGTTCAAGAACACCACTGTAGCTGTGACCCAGAGGAAGCTGGGATCTGGAAGCTGCCTGGACAAGGAACAGAATATGTTCACCACTTCCCTCAACTGCTTCTTGACAGCCACAGAGCTGGTGATATGACTTGACAATGCTGAGTCTGGCTGTCACCACGGACGGCTGTTAAGTCCCTCCCCACACCCACAGTTCTGAAGACTAGGACTGGCATCTCCTGGGCCTTCCCTCCCAACAGCAAACAGCCAAAAATAGCAGGGAGATGGCCTGTGACTCACATCTGCTTTTGAAATTTCAGACAAGTTCATCTACTTGCCAGACTCTAATTTTACATCTAGAACTCTAGTTGGAATGGAATCTAGGAAGTGTTTTTAGCTTTCCAGTTTGTTCTGTACATGAAGGCATACTAGAAGCAGGTAGGAATAGATGTGAATGCCAACCTTCTATACCCAGCACAGCAACTTTTGGAGTAGGCTCCAAGACAGACCTACATCACTGACTTTTTCCCACTTCTATAGAAATCCTTAAAAAAAAAAAAAAAAAAAAAGGAAAAATCTAGTCATTAGGGTTATAATTCTAAAGATCTTAATATTCTAGAAATATGTGAATCAGCCACTTTGCTCACATCAATAGTATAGCATGAATCACACTATCTAATTACTTAAGAATATTCTGATTCACTGGATTTTGAGGTGCTGAATGGCAGAAACTGTATTTAATTCATATTTGTACTTCTTGTCCCCATGCCTGCTTGGCCCAGAGAAGACACACAGGTATTTATTAAAGTGAAATGTTTTAGGGGCGCCTGGGTGGTCGGTTAAGCGTCTGCCTTAGACTCAGGTCATGATCCCATAATCCTGGGATCAGGCCCCATATGGGGCTCCCTGCTCAGCAGGGAGTCTGCTTCTCCCTCTCCCTGCTTGTGCTCTCTCTCTCTTTCTCTCTGTCAAAGAAATAAATAAAATCTTAAAAAAAACTAAAGTGAAATGTTTCATTCTTAGTTTAGAGAGAAACAGTAAACCAGAATTTTAGGACAGCAGTTTGTAGCAGCAATGATGTCAAGTGGAGGTCCCCTTACAGAGTGGAGGAATGGGGTGTCAGTCTTTCAGTGAAAACAGAGGTTGACCAGGCTCAGTCAGGTACCTGCCTTTTCTCTGTCCGCTGGTGTCCGTTTCCTGACAGGAGGCTAAAGGAAATGGTGGCTTTCTGATATTAATCTTTTAGAGCAACAAATCACCAGAGTCTAGGGTGAGATAACAAGCCGATGGCTGATAAGTAAAAAAAAAAAAAAGCCACAGTGTGCCCTTTGAGCAGGCGCTTTTATTCTTCAGTCAGTAGGATCTGATGGTTCTCAGCACCTTCACGTTGCTGGCATAGCCCACAGTAGCAACACCCTCCGGTTGATTTGAGAACTAAAACACAAACAAACAAGAAAAACACGCTCTGGGCGCTTAGTGTCCTCTGAGGGCTACTCACCTCGCCGTCTCCAGCGCAGGAAGGGTGGGGAACAGAGTAAAATGTTTTCAGGGGAGCCTGGTCCATCCAGGCGCGCGGGGTCTCCAGGCAGCGCATCTCCCCAGGCGGAGCCGGAGGCTGCGAAAACTGCAGATATCCGGGCGCTGGGCGCGCCGCAGGCTTCCGAGGCTCCGCCTTCCCCGCGCGCGCTTGGAGGCCCCCCGACGGAGGTCTGGCCCCGCCGCGCCGGAGTGATTCCCCGCGCAAGCCCGGGCGGGTACCGGCCCACCGCGGCCCACCGCGGTCCCCTCGCGCGCTCTCCGCTGCGTCCCCGCTCTGGCGGCGCGCGGCCTTCCCAGGAGGGGGAGCCCGGCCGACCACGGGCCCACTTTCCGAGACCTCGGCGCGGCCCAGTGCTGTGGCAGTGGTGTGTTCTGGCCGGGCGGCCGGCCCACGGTGCCAGGACCAGCGTGTCCCCCAGGGAAACTCGCAGCGAGCGCGGACCCCGGCGACGACGAGACCCTGGTGAGGACGCGCAGCGCCGTCTCTTCTGGAGCTAGGAGTGCAGGCCAGACAGCCCGTTACAAGGTTTAACGTTCCCTAAACCAACTTCTACATTTTGGGTTTTAACTCCACCTTTCAGATGTGCTTTTTACAAGTGTCTTCTCAGATGCGGTGGGAAGACAGGATTCTTTGTCTGGGTGACCAATTCGGTGGGGTAAAACACTTGTCCTCCCCCCACCTTTTTTATTGCTTCTTTAACACCGAAGCCCTTCTTACCGCATCATTTTAGATTTTAACCTTCCCATCAGCAGTTTCTTTTTTCCTTTAAAACTCTCTTTCTTTCCTGTATATTTCCACCCTCCAAGCGAGTGTGGGTATATGCGCGTGCCCCTTTCGGGGTAATTTTCATTTCCTTCAGGCATAAAAATTGTCTTACCTGTTTTTCACTCCTTGGGCCAGTTTTAATCATTTCAAGCAAGAGGGACAACGTCAAGGAAGTGTCTCCACCAGATAGAAACCACTCATTCTTGTCTCTCAGGCCCTCCTTTGTGAGTAGTATGGATGAACCTACATCCATCCAATAATCTTCAGAGCATCTAAAGTGATTACTGTATTTTCCTACACTGCTCTTCCTCTCCTAAAGCTTGCAGAAATTTCTAGTGGTATCCAGCTTCCTCTTACCCCAGGAATGGAATATATTTTTCCTTTTCTTTTAGTCATATGATCTTCATTGACACATCACCCCATTTGATTAACATGACTTTGGAGAACATTTAACTTTTTGGTGAGATTTTACCTCAGCTTTTATTGTTTATAATGTTTTATCATTTCTAGTTAGCTAAAAGAACTAACTCTGGGGAAGCCTTTGTTAATGTTAGAATTCATTTTGTGGAATTCATCGTGTGTTTATTTAAAATTCATTTGTCATACACATGCATACATACACGTGCATACTCGCTTACAGCATAAAGTACTTCATAACATACTTGTAAGCTTCAGTGTTCCATCCCTTCTCTTGATGAGAAGTTATAGCATTTTGATTATGATACACCAAAAAAACCAAAAACAACGCCAAGTCATTTGGTCCAACTCCCCAATTCCACAAACCAGAAAACTAAAATCCAAGGTCAATTGGGTGACTTGGTCTAGGTCACAAAACAAGCTATCTGTGATGCAGTTGTGGACTACCTGGTCCAGAACCCCAAAGCAAATCTTATAATCAATGGACTCTTCAGGAAGGCTAGTCAGTATATTCTTTGCTGTCAATTTTAACTCTTTTTCATCAACCACATAATATTCTTCCTCACATATGTTATCCTTTTATTGTCCATTTCAAAATTTTCCTCGTTAATATGAATTAATATCAATTATAAATTAAGGTTCAAAAAGGAAAGACTAAGAATAAATGCTCATTTATTATCTATATGTACATCATACCATTTGATCTTTTGAAGTAGCAACAAATAAAAAACAAACATAAAACCCTAAAAGAATAAGAAAAACTTCTTCCTAATAATCTCTTATAGAATGATCATCCACAATTTGCTTAAGCTTTTTCTGTTTTTTTAAGATTTTATTTATTTATTTGACAGAGAGAGAGAGAGAGAGAGAGAGAGCATGAGCAGGGGGAGCAGCAGAGGGGGAAGGAGAAGCAGACTCCTGGCTGAGCAGGCAGCCCGATACGGGGCTCAATCACAGGACCCTGGATCATGACCAGAGCTGAAGGCAGACGCCTAACTGACTGAGCCACCCAGGTGCCCCACTTAAGCTTTTTCATGGAAAACAAAAACAAAAACAAAAACACCCCAACAACGTTGTAACCATTTTTTAATTGAATTATAATTAACATACAATGCTGTATTAAGTTCAGGTGTACAACATATTGATTCAATAATTCTATACATTATTCAGTGCTCACCATGATAAGTGTAGTCACCATACAATGTTATTACAATACTATTAACTATATTCTCTACGCTGTACTTTTCATCTCTGTGACTTATTTATTTTATAACTGGAAGTTTGTATTCCTTAATTCTCTTTTTCTATTTCATCATTCCTTAAAAATTTTATTTTCTTTAATTTTGTTTCCTATTATATGATTCACTTATATTTATTTACCCAGAGACTGTTTCTAAATTTCATGTCCTCTTAGAATTAACCTGAAATTTGGTGAAAAAAAAATCTACGTTTAACCGAAAAAATATCACGCAAATTGCCAATACTGCTAGTTCATTATAAGTTTCTTAGGCCCATGCCAAATGTCACTGCTTATTTTAAGAAAGATTTTTTACTTAAACTAAGAAGACAGCACTTAATTTTGAGTGATAACATCCGTTAAGTATAAACACTTGATGATTGTTTTTCTTTTATATAACAGATCAACAGTATAGTTCCAAATCTAAAGTCCTTTTAATGTAAGTTACTGAAGCTAAATTCCTTCCTACCTTGTGTTCATTTGTAATGGTGTAAAATTTTAAAATTAGTATCCATGTACAGACCAATGCAGAATTGTACAAAATAGTTGAATAATTTGAAATAGAAGTAAAATACAAATTAATACCTTTTTCTTAAAAACTTTCCATTATTCATATTCACATTTTAATTTTATATGCTTGCAAATTGTGGTTTATTTTAAAACTATTCATTTGCAGTGAGTTCATTATCTTTTATGTCATCTCCCTACAATGATTTCAGAAGAGGTTAGAAAGAGATTAACATATTTAAAGAATCTCACTCTCATGAACAATGACATCATTAAAAAGGGCTTGTTTTCATTAATATGCCACTAATAGGAAAGACATGAGGGGTGAATTTTCTTCATAACCAGGTTCACTGTGGACAGGAGGGGCCTGCCTTCCCAGCAAGGAGATCAAAATCACAAGCTCCAGCCTCCATCAATGATGACAGGATTACCTGTTACATAGGCAGACTGATAAACACAAGGAGACAGAACAATTAACCAGGTTTAACACAGGTTGTGTTTCAATTTTCCCCTCACTGAGATAGCTAAACAATGTATTCATGATAATAGGAATAGTCACCTCACAAACATTTTAGGAAAATCTGAATTAAATTTTGGATGATTTGAAACAGCTGCATGTTCTTGTGATCTTGAGTCAACTGGCCTCTGGCTAGTGTTTTAGCACAAAAGTCACATTCTAAGCAGGTGTTTGGTCTCAGAGTCAGAAAATTAAGTTTAGTGATATGCAGCCACTCCCTAAATTAGGATAAAGTATAGGCTAAAATAGTACATTTTCATTTTGAAATTCAGAACTATTCTAAAGTAGCTGAGTTTTATGCCATTAATAAATTTTTGAACATCAAGTGTCTGTCATAAAGTGGTCATGTCAATTACCAAACAGATTTTTTTATATAAGATATTGTATATTTAGTTGATCGAAATACATAAGTGTTTCCAGGAGCTGAAGCACCCTAAATGTGTCTTTAAAATTTATATGAATAATAATTATTACATCTGTTAAGCTATGAAAAAATACACTAGTTTCAGATATCCAAATCTGTACTAAACTAAGGGAATTTAAAAAATTACTTTTTTTTCATAGAATTTTTCATTTTCCAAAGAAATAAAGCTGAAATAATCCTTGTGGTAGGGGTTTAAAAATCTTTTAACTTAAGCATGAATATTAAATTTGTGTTCTTAATTTTACATTTATGTAAAGCCTGAGACAATGGAAGAGGCAGGAAGGAAAGACATCATAGTATGAGAACAGAAATTTTTAAACTTCAATCTATGAAAACTGATCAAATGCAGTAGATAAACTAGGGGGTTATCAGACACTTTACCAAGAAATGACTCCAATTCCTCAAAGTTTTTTTTTTAAAGCAAGCTTTCTATTACACATATAGGACTCCTCTGGGTTCCTCTAAAAGTCTAAAGGTCTTTCGATTGCACATTTCAAGGCAGAACATTTCCAAACATTTGGAAACCTAAGCTCTGGCTAAACAAGGGCAGTTTAGCTCCTCAGCAGCACCTCCAAATCAAATGAACTCTTCTGTAGATACGGAGTCAGAGAGACCACAAACGCCAATAAACTTGTTCTATTAGTAATTTGTTTAGCAATTCCTGCAGCGACTAACAACTGTTGTTAACAGTCCCGAGAAGTGATAACTTCTATCACTAAAACATTTCAACCACTGTATTTGTCACATTCACCAACTGCCTGGTGTGTACCAAGTTACTGTAAAGAAGAGCTAACGCATCAGCAGCACACCTGCTCACTTCTGCCTGGGTCCCTTTCTTCCTCTCTTCTCATACACTGCAGTTCCCTGGTCATGTAACATGCAAACACATAAAACAGAGAGGGATGTTCTTGTGCTCTATACCTTATAAATGTAGCTTCTGCTTTTGTAGTTGTGTGCCATTTAAGAATATATACAATAGCCATTAAGGAAGAAACTGGTTACTAAATAGTTGCAAAGTGGAAAGAGATAGAAATGGGAATTTCCATACGTGATAACAAACAAGAATTCATAGAAAAAAAGAGCCAGTAGGATTCTCTTAAACTAAAAATACCAGATGCCAAATCTGTGTCTTCTAGAGACAATTACATCTGTTTAACTCTCTCCCCATTTCACCTGAAGCTCTCATAATTTTGGAGGTTCATTCCTTGACTTCCGTTTAGTCAGGCTTTCCCCAATTATAATATTTGAAAGCAACTGTCTCTCATAAAATTGAGCAATTTAATTTTTTCAATGCTCCATGTCATTTGCTACAAGATTTAGTGACATGTAGCATTGAGTGAGGAAGAGTTGGCGGCTCAGATCACGTGGTCTGTCTTTGAGCAAATTAAATCACAACTTATCCCTATCTTGTAAATGCAACCTCTTAGCATATATATGTTGCAACTCTCTAACATGACATTATTTTGATAAGCAAATCGTGGCCAAATGAGGATAATGAACTCCCTGGGAAGAATAGTGCTTACTTCATCAGAAGCCAAGTACACACACAGCAGGGCTATTTCTTCTGGGGTTGCAAATCTTCCAGTCTTCTGTCTCTTCAGGAAATAGTTCTGTGCCTGAGACAAGAAACCATACCACTTATCAGTAATGTGAGGTGAAGTGTGAACTCCTCAGGAGGTCAAAGACAAGAGGAATCTATAGAGGTTCCAGTGGCGTGCTGCCTTGATTAATCATGTATGATACATGATAATATCATTAATATCATTAATTGTGGACCAAGTAGGACTATGGTGACTTTCAAGGTACTCAAACTATGTGTTATGTTAAACCTACACACACTGTATCAGATCAGTTAAAGAGGAGGGCTTTTTTTTTTTTAATTTTTGAAACTGATAAAATACACATAATGTGTTATTTATCATCTTAACCATTTTTAAGTGTATAGTTCAGTAGTGTTAAGTACATTCACATTATTGTGCAACAGATCTCTAGAACTCTTTTCATCTTGCGAAACGGAAACTCTATACCCATTAACCAATTACTCCCTGTTCTCTCCTCCCCCAGCTCCTGGCAGCCACCCTTCTGTCTGTCTCTACGAATCTGTCTGCTCCAGGTAAGGAAGAGCACACTTTTCAACCAGAAGATTTCAACACAATCTAAAACAGTAGATATACCTCTTCGGGATTTGGTCTGGCTTGTATTCGTTCTTGCAGAGATGGGGTATCAACCGTTCCTGAATCAAAGGGGAACATTCAGCTTGGTTAATTACTCAAACTGAAAAAGACATTGACAGACTTTAAACTTCCTTTCCATATGACACAACCATCAGTGAAATCCTTCTCCGTGACTTTGAATGACAATTTCACCTCCATTTTCTATGATTTTTAAAAATACGGATCTTAATTCCTTGTGACACGAGGCAAGGACTCTGGGTGAATCGCCCAGCATTCCCAAGACATATTTTCCTTACAGTACATTGACATGACACTATGGATTTTAAGCACTTTTACATGTATTATCTCAGTTACTCCTCAGGACAACCCTGAGATGTCCATAGATTCGTATAAGTACTTCACCAGTACAAGAGCCCAGGATGCCTTAATGATCTCAAAACCATTCTCTGCTGTCAGGTCCACTCAGGATCCTCAGAGGTGGTGCCATGCTTGTTATGGTCCTCAGTAATTTAGATGGTTCTACATTTTCCTCATTATCTTGCCTATTTTCATTGGTTTCGAATTCCTATTTTTAACCACAGTTTCATGTTTCTCATAAAAATATAATTTGAAATTATTTCACTTTAAAAAAAGTAAGACTGATGCTAAAATGTTTAAAATCCCACTTGGTTCAAGCTCCCACAGAGCAAGTTGCCCAGATTTTTTATTAATTTGTCACCTGTGAATTGTCTTTAGACAGCCTTTTTTTGTGGGGGCTGACAGTCCTCTGGGCAACCACATGATACCTGTAAGGTCATAACAGGATGATTTTACAGTCGTACCCTCTGGTCCCGAGAGTGCCATCGGGTTGATGTTCACCAGGAAACCATTTCTCAATTTTAGCATCATTTGTCATTTCTCTGGAGAGGGTGGGAGTCTTCAAAGTCAGGAAGTTCTGGCTCCTTTGTGTTTAACACCATTTCTTTAGGTCACCCGTCTCGTCTCACATTTCACCATTAGTGGGCAGCCCTTTCAACACGCAGAGTAGAAAACTGCCTTTACTAGATACCCAGTTCATTAGGAACATTTTCTACCTTCCACATCACTGCAGGCAATAGTGTTGATAAACTTTCTGGAACCACGTAACAAAGATTCCCTTGTACCCAGCTTCCAATAATATTTTCTTTACTTCTCTCACCCACAGCCCCCTAACAGCCCAGGATCCTACCAACAGTATGCTTAAGACACCTAAGCTTTCACGTAACAATATCCTCAAAATCCAGTTTTAAAATACAACTTTGATACCTTCCCACCACTCCAGACAAGTGAGCATCATCTCTTTCGTATGGCTGCTATGAATGGCTATTAACTGAAACCGCAGAGCAAGCCTATGCTTTCTACTTAATTGCACTGTCCTGGCTCCACTGTGTCCATGGCCCAAACCGACACGGCATGCCCCCGTCTACACAAGCCTGGTGTGGAAGAGTTGTGACTACACCACCATCAGTGCCATCCCAGACACACTCGTCCCTTGTCAGGTTTTCTTCTGTGACTGGCTCTTGAGTCACAGCTAGTTCCTTGTTCCAGACAGTTTGATAATATATTTTCCAATCTTACGAAAAGTCCAGCTGCTAAAAACAACTACATTTTCCAAATCATTTTGCCATTTATTCCACTGGGTAAATGGTACCCCAAATAGCTAGAGTCAGGTGTCACCGGTGGGTATGTTAAAACCCAGTGAAACCGTCTCGTCTATATCCTCTTTTTTCTTGGTGTTACCTAGGTTTACCTTTCTAGTCCAGGAAAAATTAGATAGAACACCTCGGTCATGGAAATTCTGCAGCTTGATGGGTATTCTGTAGTCCTCTTTTAAACTGATAAGTCAGCAAGGGGAGACCACGGTGGAATATATAAAAATCTTGTGTGGAACTTTCCAAATGACACAGGTGATTTTCCCCATCAACTCTTTCTCCAAATTCTGTCATGCACTTTAGGTTTCGAAAAATTCCATGGGTAACTGCAAAATGCTGCTTCTCTCCAACCCCCCAATACCAGTTGTGAACCCCTGAGGGCCACCTTGATCCTGGAAATGTGATATTTAAATCCTTTTCAGACAAGAAGCTAGTGATTCTTCTTATGCTCCCTTTGGGTCAGTGGAACCCAGTGGAAGGGCATATGTACTTCATAGACATACCCACAGTTATTAAGAAAATGAGTTATTCCTATGAAATAAGTTACAGAATGCTTTTGTTTGGACAGATCGAATGTCCTGTCTACTAAGTTCTGCTTTTCTTCTTTCCTTTCTATGGGAGGTCAGCATACATTTTGGTAAAAAGCCAGATAGAGAAGGAGAGCCTGGGTGGCTCAGTCGTTAAGCGTCTGCCTTCAGCTCAGGTAACAATCCCAGGGTCCTGGGATCGAGCCCCGCATCGGGCTCCCTGCTCTGCGGGAAGCCTGCTTCTCCCTCTCCCACTCCCCCTGCTTGTGTTCCCTCTCTCGCTGTCTCTCCCTCTGTCAAATAAATTTATAAACTCTTAAAAAAAAAAGCCAGATAGAGAATATTTTTCACTTTGAGAACCATTTATTTGGTCAATTACAACTGCTTAACTCTGCTTTGTAGCAGGAGCGCAGTCATAGCCACTATGTATGCAAACTGGGTGCGGATGTGTTAGAATACGAGTGTCTTTACTACACAGGTGGTGGGCCAGATTTCTCCTGCAGGCCACCGTCTGCTGGTCCTCTTTTGATAGCATCAAGGAGGGTATTAACCCCTCCTTTTTATTTATGGGTCACCCTAGGTGATTGACAAGACTCAGTAGCTCCCTGTGTTCTGGGAGGCTGCTCTTACTTTCTTCCTGTGGTCCTATGAGCATGGTCTACTTTTCATCTTTCCCCTGACAAGGGCATCTCTGGTCGGCTTCCTAAACACCAAGCTCTGGCCAGTTATGTGTCTTGGCCACAGGATTTGGAATTGTTCCACACACATAAATACCATTTAAACCCTTTGCATCTGTGGTTCATTCCTAATGACTAAGAATCTCGTTTCCAATCTACTGTTGGACTGTTATCTTTTTTTTTTTAAGATTTTTCTTTATTTGAGAGAGGGTGAGAGAGCGAGAGAACAAGCACAAGAGGGGGAGGGGCAGAGGGAGAAGCAGGCTCCCCACGGAGCAGGGAGCCCGACCTGGGGCTCGATCCCGGGACCCCGGGATCGTGACCTGAGCCGAAGGCAGACGCTTAACCAACTGAGCCACCCGGGCGCCCCTGTTGGACTGTTATCTTAATAAGCATAGACCCTTTTTCATTTGAGCTTTTCCCCAGGGACAGGATCAATATAACGTGGTAAACAAACTTCCGTGGATGGGTAGCTCAGTGGCAGCCCTGTGGAGCCTGCCTCACCTGGACACACGCAGTTACACCTGATCCCCTGCTGGATGAAGTCTGTGGCCACGGACTTTGTGAGGCCAATCACAGCCGCCTTGGTGGCACTGTACACACATCTGTTCAGGACCCCTGAGGTGAAAGGAAGACTCAACAATCGAAGGAACGAAACCACAGTCTCCTTGAGGAAGGGAGCACAACTGACTGTCCCCAGGAACCGCTGTCTTGCTTCCTGCCATCCCACCCTGTTTAAAATTTGGTATCAGGTTTTCTCCCTGAAGAGGGCTGGTTTCTGACTGTGGGAAAATAATACCGTTCCTGGCACAACTCAGTGGAGACTGAGGAGAACCCGCACTGAGGTGACGGCAGTGGTCTTAGGTTCTCATTACCGGTGGGCAGAACCCTTGGGCGGATTCCAAAAGAGAATCAGGAGAAAGAACAACAGAACAAACACCAGACCAAACAGTGAGGAGGCCTGCGCCCTTTCTTTGCCTTCCTGTCTCGGGCAGGCTCACGGGTGTTCTTGAGAAGGGATGCCACCATGGCAGTAACTTTCACTTGAAGTGCGCAAGTCCATCTGCCGGACTGTGATGTCATTTCCATTTGGCACTGCAGTCCCGGCTCTTGGACTTGACTTGTGTTTAGCGCCCAGATCAGCCGACCTGGGGAAGCACTCCCCCGTATCAGCGGTGCCAGCCCTTTGCACAAACCCGTGTGGTAATACTATCACACTGCAGAACACGTGCACTTGCCTGATCCTCCCCCTTGCGCACCGTGAGGGGCACATAGTGTTTGATACATCTTTCTTGGCTAATTAAAGGAATTAATATTTCCTTCTTCTGGCCTGATTTTCATGTTCACATCCATTAGAAGGAATACAAGGAAGGGCAAAAGAAACAAATTTACTTTTTACGACTGGTTTACAACGAAGGCAAAAAAGACTGACAGGATCTTAATACCAATTTTTTAAAAAGTGGTTTTGAAATTATGTGTGGGCTTTATAATCTCTGCTACGCTCATTGCAAAAACCCACAGCTCGTGAAGGTATGGGGGTCTGTGCATCGTGATTCCCAGAGGAAGACAGACCTACCTTTGATGCTGGAAGCCACAGATGACATGTTGATAATGTTGCCAGATTTCTGTGCAAGCATCTGCCAAAACAAAACAAATACCAAAAAAAAAAAAAAAAAAGCCACTCTGCTAGATAAGAATACGACCTCTTTAGAAGATTTGCATTTACTTATGGTTTGCAGAAGCATCTTATTAGCTATTAACATGAAGCGCTGTTAGGCAGTCTTAACAGTCTCACCCAGTCATTACACACTCACTGGCAGGAACATTTCCCAGGAGGATTACTGCCTGCCTTTGGCACAAAAGCATCAGCAAGACCAAGAAGGAACTCTGAGCTAAATGAAAAGTTAATGAACAATAATCATTACTTTGTATTCCTGCTGTTGGAAAAGTCTTACTTTGACACTTTTTTTTTTAAAGATTTTTTTTCATTTATTTATTTGACAGAGAGAGACACAGTGAGAGCAGGAACACAAGCAGGGGAGTGGGAGAGGGAGAAGCAGGCTTCCCGCTGAGCAGGTAGCCTGATGCGGGGCTTGATCCAGGACCCTGGGATCATGACCTGAGCCGAAGGCAGACGCTTAACAGCTGAGCCACCCAGGTGCCCCTGACACATGTTTGTTGAAGACGTACTATGATCAGATACAGTGGTAGGTCCAGGAGTTTGGAAGATAAATGACACACTCCCTGCCTATAGAGAGTTGCCAGCCGACTGGAGGGGTTGACATAACCAGCATCTGGCAACAGCAGAGACCTCCAGATGGGGGTGGGGGGTTGGGGGTGGGTGGGGGGGATCAGGGTGGTGGGAAGGGACCAATCCAGGTTGCAGGACACTCAGAGGAGGGTTCCTAAGGAGGAAAGAGGTGGGCTGATTTTTGAAAACCAAAGTATTAGCCAGAAAAATAAAAGAGAAAGGTGATTTAAGAAGCAAGAACCCCACGTATGGAGGCTGTATCACGGAACTGGGAGGAAGGGGGGATGGGTCTGGTTGGAATGCTAGGCGTGGGAGGAATGAGGCTGCAGAGGCCAATGGGGGCTAAGTGTAGGGATTTGGGCATTACCCTGAAGGCACTGCGGTGGTGACAATGAGGGGTTTAATGCAGAGCAGCGGCATGTTTACATTTGGGGAATACTAAGATTACTTCAGCACCATGTCGAGGAGACCCAGTGGAAGCTGACAGAGTGATTTCGGAAAGGACTGATGAAAGCAGAGATGCAGAAATGTCTGTGGGCAACAGGGGTGGAGATGGTTTAGGTAGTAAGTGCAGGACGTGGTAAATGGTTATACGCGGTGAGGCCTGCCTCCCTCATCGAAGAAGTGTTTCCTAAGAACACTTCCCTCAGAATTCCCCCAGAGTGTGAAGGTCTGAAGAGGAGGATCTGTTGCTGTTTTGTCCTCCTACATGGTACACAGTAGGTGGACCATACACTGTGATGAATCAAAATCTCTTGAGGTGCTAGTTCTTTTTTAATTAATTAATTACTTTATTTAGAGAGAGCTTGAGTGGGGGTAGGGGCAGAGGGAGAAGGAGAGAGAGAATCTTAAGTGGACTCCCTGCTGAGCGCAGAGCACTACATGGGACTTGATCTCACAACCCTGAGATCATGACCCGAGCTGAAATCAAGTCGGACGCTTAACTGCGGCATGCAGGCACCCCGAGATGCTAGTTTAAAGTGCAGATTGCTGGGCCCTGCCCCAGACCTAAAGGAATAATATAATGAATAAAAAGGCTGCTAGGAATTAGAAATGTTTTCAGATGAATGTATACTTAAGTATAACATGTATGTGTGTTTTCCAGGGCATGTAGGTAGGTCCGGGGGCATGGAGACCCGTGAATGCTTTGGGGGAAGAAGCAACACCTGAAAAGCACTCCTGCCCGATGGGCACTACCTTCTCATTGAAATCAGGCTAGGAGGATGACCATAAACAAGGCGGGGCTGGTGGACACGGCGAGTGGTAAAGAGTTACAACTGCTGAGAGGAAATGGAAGACCACGACCAGAGAACAGAGGAAGGAAATGCAGGACATGCTGTGCCATGAAAGTCAAGTAAAAAGTTTCTAAAAAGAAAGCGTCTCAACAGTCAGTGTAGAGAGAGAAGTCGCTTCTGCTTCCGTGAGTTGCTCTAGCCGCTTTCAGACCGAGAGGTGCAGGAATGGGGGTGAGTGACTGGTCCAGGGAAGAGGCTGCCAAGATGATAGGTCTCCCTATAGTATTCCCTTCCTTTCTGTTTTGATACTTAGTTACTATTTGCACCCAAGAGCAGAGAGTCTAAAACAACCTAAGGCATTGTGTTGGATGGATTAAAGAGTGCAAGGGGAGGCTGAGGCGACCCAAACCAAGTCAAGGACAGCAGCAGGGGTGAAAATATTGAACCCAACTTGTTTGTCTATGTGATAAACAGGATCATATGAAATGGGGTCCTCATCAAAAAAGACCAGGAAAATTAGTCAAGGCTTGAAAACAAAGCCTTAACATTATTCTTTCTTATCCAACCTTGCAAATAACCCATTTTTACTTATTTTTAATTTTTTTCCAGTTTTATTGAGCTATCATTCTCATATGTAACCTGTTTTTAATACCTATAGAATACATATACCCCAACTGAATATATAAAGATGAGCTATGAAGTAAGTTCAGTCTCTCATCTTCAGAAATGCAGCAATTCCTCAGGCAAAACTTTAGAATATAGTCACTAGGAGACGCTAGTGCTGCCCCTGACACTGGATCCATCCATTCGGCCAGGTCTGTCTGCTGGTTCTAAAGCCCTGTCCTTGCCTCCTTCCATGAGCTCTTCTCCACACCAGCTCAGTGCCTGCTGGTAGAGTGTGCCTGCTCCTCCTGGCTCCCCACGCGATAGCCCCCTCTGGCAAATACGACTTGGCAGGTATAAAGGGAAGTGCCTAGTACGTGGTGATCCTCCATACGACTGATCTCCCAGAAACTCAGGGAGGGGCTAAGAAAGAACTCTGAAAAATTCCCTCTAGCTGTAGATCTAGTTAGTCCTACCCTAACCCAGCTCTTCTGTCCCCACTGAGCTCAGCTCCTAAACCTGGCAGACCTTGGTTTCTTGGGTCTTTGGTGATTCCATGTCTGACCTCTACCTGGACTGACAACCTAGATTCATTTATTCATTCAACAAATACTTGCCAAAGCACCTCTCTGTGCTAGAGAATCTTCTAAAATACAGCAAAGGGGAGAAACTTCCACATAGCCGAGACTTCCCTGACTTTGGATTTTGCACTGACCTCTTCTTACAGTATTTTCAACTTGTTCTTTGCCTTTTAACTTAAATTCCAGTCTTGGAATGGTTTTCAGTATGTCTACCCATGAACAAAAATTTCCAAAAGTGTTTCTATGTTCTGACCCCCTGACTTTTCAGATCTGCCTGGGCTGTAAATCCTGGCTTCCCCTGGAAAGTTCTAACCTGGAAACGTGCATCACAGTGAATGAACCCAGAGGATCCCAGACAGGGATCATGTAATTTTTTCACCCTCATTTTAAATAGAATAGAACGCAAGTGCCATCTCCCATGGTGCACAGTGAAGGAGGGGCAGAGTTCAGGCTGTGAAGCCAGAGTCCAGAATCTGGGGTCAGGCTGGTTACTGTCACTTTCAGAAGTGGCATTGACTCCTTCTGATTGCCCATCCCAGTCATTAATATCTCTTGGGACGTTTTACAGATGGGTGTTACTGGCTCATATGGATTATTGTGAAGATGCTTTAAATCATAGGTAAACTCACTAATTTGCAAGTTAGTGTTTGATATTTCAAAAGTTAACGCTTACTGACAAGTTTAAATTTCAGCTGCACTGGACCATATCTCACCCTTGCTGCCTTCAGTCACATTTGTAGAGCATTCCAGACATGAAGTAGGCTGGTTATGCACACATGACAGCTTACCTCCTGTGACCTAAGCTTTCTCCTTTTACCAGAGCCTCTGCTTCTCTCCCATATCCTAGGATCAGTCTTCAAAAAAAATAATTCAAGTCCCAAATAACATAGATTCTCATGAACTCCAAATAAGCAGAAAAAGTGAGATTTTATTAAAAAAATTTCCTAGTTTAACATCCCGTGGACCCACTGAGAAATCCTTTCTAGGTGCTAAACAAGCAGATTAAAACAAATTCTTTTGTTTCCAAGTCAGGTTTTCCTAATTTTCCTTTTAATGTTCATCTTGACATTAGGTTGAATGTTTAGAGCAAAGCATCGGTCCTGCCTTGCCATTAGAAAGCTCTTCTCTGTGCTGGGTTGGCAGCTTTCGGTATGTCCGTCATCTAATCTGGCTGGGATGGAAGAGAAGAATGCTCCTCTGCATTTCACTAGGGTTCAGTTGACAACCTTGGACTGAGCTAATTCTGTACTCAGTCAACCCCTTCCATTGTCTGAGCTTGTGCTGTCTGCTTACTATTGGCTTGTCAGTTCATTTGAACTCAATGTTTCTCATATTTACACTCCCCTCTCCCCAGAACACCTAGTGTGTGCTTTATATCAAAAGGCATTTAATGCTTGTTTGTAAAATAAAATGAAAAACATTGATGAGCTGTGTGAAGGCTGTGGAATTCCAGGGTAGCAGACTCAGGAGGAATGCTCTCTCTTGAGCATACACTGGCTCTCACCTCTCTGGTACCTGTGTGGCTCAGCTAAAAACAAGGGGAGTATCAGGGAACAGAAAAGCAATGGGCGTAGGTCTATCTTGAGAGCATGTGCCTAGATACTGAAATTCAAGAAGGGGCCCAACTTCCAGGGTTCAGATCCTACTCTAACCACTTGATAGTTATGTGGCCTTGGGCAAGTGACCTCACCTCCCGGTTTTATCCTCTCTACAGTGGATGTGATAAAGTAGTACCTACGTCATCACATTCCTCTGGTTCTGCATGCCTCCTTGCTGTCCCTCTCCCTGGCACCCTCTTCCGAATATACCTGAATGGCTAGCTCCCTCATTTCACTTGGACCTCTATGAAAATTCCAGCTTCTCAGTGAGGCCCTCCTGGACTTTACTGATATCCTAGCTTCTTTTTCTTTGTAGTACTTTTAATCACTCCCCAAGTTATGTCTCATTACCCATTATCCTCTCTCCTCAAAAATGGGATCTGCCTTACAGAAGGGACTTTGTTTAGTTTTCTGATATGTCTTCTGCACCTAGAATGAGGGAGACCTGCAAATAGAAAGTGCTTAATATTTCCTGACTATTTCTTAACTGGAAGGTTAAATGAGTTAATTTATATTAAATGCCTTGAAATAAATATTCAGTACAGGTTTGTCATTATGTTAGCTACTGTCACTCTTCGGCACATGTGAGGACCCTTTCTTGGTGCCCAGTGCGGAGACCTACTTAGCCAGTGGTACTTATCCTGTGGTGGCAGTCCTTACTTTAGGAAGAAATGCCTTGATCATCAAGTACATGCTGCGGACATTGAGATTCATCGAGAAGTCCCAGTCTTTCTCCTCGCAGTCCAGGATGGTTCCGTGATGGACAAAACTGGAAGAGGGATTGACCAGTGGGGAAAAATGATCATTTAAGAAGATTTGTGTTCCATTTCCTTACCATTTTTCTATTGTCACATAATGAGACCATTGACCCTTCTCTTATGAAGATTTTAACAATTCGGAATATCACTTAGTACATTAGGTTAATGAGTATCCAACAACTTAAGCTAAATACATTTATTTGAAAACAACATCCTTCTGTTAAAAGAGAAAGGCAAAAGTCTGGGGCCACCCAACGTAAGAATCTCGGCAGGAACTGCACAGGAAATGTCAAAAACAAACGTGAGACTAGGACGCCCGCCCTGACTCCTATTTCAGGAGCTATAGTGCCCTCCAGTGGCACAGATTTAACTGTTTTCAAAGAGAAATAAAATCAAATTGCAAGGAAAACCACTGTCTCCACATTGCAGGGTAGCAAAGTAATATCTCTATCATACGGTTCTAACATACTGAGTAAACAGAGCAGAACAAAACAAAACTCTTCAAGCAGCCTTCAGTCCTTGTCAAGTCACACTTGTAAATAACATGCTCATCCTTCGTATGACAGCAAGAACCACATGCTCTACTTCTATATCGCTTATGTTGCTGAAAATTTAATGTAAAGATGTTCAAAAACTATTTTTCCTAACTGATTTTTTTTTGGTCATGGCTCTCAGTATATTCTCATATAAGGGATGAGCAGTTTATCAAATAGATTGCCATATATTGTTGCTTTAATTTAATTTCCACACAATGTAACATATGACAAACTATAGACGGATTTTTTTTTTTTTTTTTTTTTTTTTTTGCTCTGAAACATGATTAGGAAGAAGAACAAAAATATATTAGAAGGCTCTGGAATTTTTCTATCAATGCAGCAGTACAAATACAACATTCCATAAGAAAAGGGGAATGTCACTTAGTTCCTGTGTAAATGTCCATTGTGCTCACCTCTACTGAGCTGCTCCTGAGTAGGGAAACTGCTAGCACTACCTGTCGTCTGTGTGGTGGGTCCAGTTCCAGTCTCCCCACATTCGTACCTGATTCGGCACATTGGGTACCACCCCAGTAAGTTCAATTTAGCCACTCTCTTTGCGCTCTCTACAGAAGTGCAACACGCAGACTTCTTTTGCTGGGTGGGGCTCATTGTCCCGATAAGAAACCCTGGGCTTGGGAGGTGTGTGGAGGACTGGCTAGAATGTTGTGCCAAAAAAATGGGGAACACCTGCATTTCCATAGGCTGAGTACTTGGTTTCTGGTAAATATGCTTTGTTTTAAAGACATCTACTGGAAAACAGTTTTTCATTTTATTTTATGTCTTAGTGGAGCATCCACAACCAGTCCATTGGTGGGAGCCGTTACCAGCCTTAAGAAGAGCAACAGGTCTGGATTACTACCAGTTCTCTTGAGTAGACCATAATTTCCCTTAGGACTCAAGCCCGTGTCCACTTCTATGGCTTTCTCACCTGCTGAATCTTGGAATAAAAATTCTGTCTAAACTCTAGCTGTATTTCCTAAGAAATATATAATGGTTCATGATGAATAATTTTGCCATATTATCAAAAGTGATTAAATAAGTCATAGAAAACTTTCTGTAAGGACAGTGAAATTAAAAAGTATGAATTACCCAGCAACATTAAAGAGAACATCAAGTCTCTCGATTTCATTGGCAAACTGGTCAATTTGTTTCTTCTTTGTGACGTCAAGGGTCCGAATTTGAATACCTGAAAAATAAAACAAAGGACATGATTTACCTTTAACTCATAAAATGTTTAGCCTTGAAGATTTAGCTGTTCTGAAATGTGAAGACTGTAATATTAGTCTAGTCAAGCTTCATAGGATTGTTGGCCATTAGTAGGGGTCTTAGAAATCTTAAGAATCTTATTAGTAAAAATCTTCAGGTCCTCCCCATCTTGAGCTCTGTATCAGATGCCTCTGAGTAAGCCAGCAGTAAGACGGGCAAGTGGGTCCTCTCCAGCGTTTCCTTTCCCCAGAGGTTGAATCACTGCTACAGTGACGCTGAATTCTGTCTGAGGTGCGGTGAGCTAAGAGATTGTTTCTATTTGTGCCCTTTACTTTTATTTACTAGAAATGACTTTGTTGGTCATGGGTACCATCACTTACGTCTGGACTAAACTGCAAGAAGAAACGAGAGGCCAGGGGCACCTGGGTCGCTCAGTCGTTAAGCGTCTGCCTTCAGCTCAGGTCATGATCCCCGGGTCCTGGGATCGAGCCCCGCATCAGGCTCCCTGCTCTGTGGGAAGCCTGCTTCTCCCTCTCCCACTCCCCCTGCTTGTGTTCCCTCTCTTGCTGCGTCTCTCTGTCAAATAAATAAATAAAATCTTAAAAAAAAAAAAAAAAAGAAGAAACAAGAGGCCAGAAGAAGAGATGAAAACACTGACCATGAGAGATCTGGTGTGGGATCTGAGAGAGATACGCTGTACTAGCTACTAAAAAAAAAAAAAAAAAAAAACCCCTAAACCAACAAATAGGCTTTTTGGTCATTTGTATGATTTTAAAAATATATGGTTTATTTTATTCTTCCCTTTTGGATATAGAAAAGAAAGATTATAAATGAAGAAGGGGAAGACTAAAATTGAGTTTCAGAAGAACTTCCTTTGCTTTGTGCTTTTCTAGGACAGCAGCTTCCCTTAGACTTGTTAAAATAACTCCACATGGTCTAATTCAGTTAACTAATTCAGTGAACTCAGTTTTTCATGTAGCCAGTTCTATTTTGCCAAAACGGTTAACTTTCAAATGAGTTCTATGTCCTGATTTCTTTCGAGTAACGCCAATCGAAACCCTCTGATGTTGGAATTAAGGTTTGGTGTGGTGCAGTGAGGGACAATATGCACCCAAACAAGTTAATCTCTTACAGTTTCTGATCATGATATATGATTTAAGGCTGAGCTGTCTCCAGTATGAGCATTTGAAATGCAGCTAGTCTGAACTGAAATGTGCTGGAACTGTAAAGTACCCGTGCATTTCAAAGATTTGGTATAAGAAATGTAAAATATTCCATTTTTTATACCGTGTATGTTAAATTTTTTTTACTGTGTAAATTTTTTTAATACTGTGTATGTTAAAATTATAATATTTTAGATGTATTGATTAAATATATTATTAAAATTAATGTCACCTGTGTCTTTTTACTTATTAAATGTAGCCACTAGAAAATTTACAATTACACATGTGGCTCACATCATGTTTCTGTTGGACAGTGTTTCCCTCACAGAGAGGCACTCAAGTGGAAAGTCATCGTTAGAAGTTAAAGATAAGGGGTGCCTGGGTGGCTCAGTTGGTTAAGCATCTGCCTTTGGCTCAGGTCATGACCCCAGGGTCCTGGGATATAGCCCCAAATCGGGCTCCCTGCTCAGTGGGGAGCCTGCTTTTCCCTCTGCCTCTCCCGTTGCTTGTGTGCTCTCGTTCTCTGAGAAATAATTAAATAAAAGCATAAAAAAAAAGTTAACAATAACAGGGGCGCTTGCTTGACTGGCTCAGTTGGTAGAGCGTGCAACTCTTGACCTCTGGGTCATGAGTTCAAGTTCTACCTTGGGCTAGAGCGTACTTAAAAACAAAAAGTTAACAAAAACTGTTAAATTTTCACATGTAATTTTGTAACTGAGGACTGAATCCTTTAACATGTTACATAAATAAAATATTTCAGGTATACATCTTAGAATGTTTATACATTTAAATATATAGATTTTTGTCTGTAGGTTTGCACAATATAGATTTGATATCAGAGAATCAGGTTCTAAAGAGAAGGCCAGTGGAACTGAGTGGGTAAGGAATTTTCTTTCAGCATCTGAGCACTATTGCTTTATAATACTTTGCAGAGTCTGAATCCCAAGTTCACACTGCCAACTTGCTTACCGGGGTACTCTTCCAGTTCCTGAAGTTTGGACTCATTGATATCCGTGGCGATGACTTTGGCACCTTCTCTTGCAAAAGCCTGGGAGACACAATATACAAGTAAATCCTTTGTTTATTTGATTTGATTCCATTCTCATTAATGGAAAGTCAGTTAGCCTTTCCCCCTTTATCTTACTTTCACTGTTTTCCCTATAAAATAGATGGAATTTCAAGCTCTCTACTCTCACTTCACCCTTCCCATTGTTATTATTTTTATCATTAGGACAACGTAACATACATTGCGCTTGTCATCTAACCTTGTCCCTTTAAGCATTATCAAATAAAATCGTGTTTTTAAAATCTAGGACTCTGTTACTGATACCTCTCAAAATACTATTCTGTGATGTGATAGCCTGTATTTCTCATTTCTGAGCAAGTTCTTATTTTCCACTTCTTATATTCCAAATAATAAGAGAAAATGGGTTATTTCAACACTTTTTCTCCTCAGAGTATACTACTGTTTTCATAAATGTCAAATACTTTCATTAAAGTCAATACTTTAAATGCATTAATTAGCTCAGGTGGGGGTTATAATGTGCAAGAAGTTGGTATAAATTAGAAGGTAAAGGTAACCCGATAGTCTTGTAACTCTAGAGTCCTCTACCTGAACCGATGTAATTTCAGAAATCTATGCATTCCCATAGGGCCCGTGCAGTAAATATATCATAGTGCAGAGAAACTGAGGCAGAGGACTACCTCTCTCAGAGTCAGAGGTTATCAGTGATGTCACATAATAAACATGGGAGGTGTTCATGCCTTCGTCTTTTCCCCGGGGGTCAGGGATAGCGACTTTTCTTTTTGTAACTTAAGACAACAGAAGCACAAGATAAACAAGAAAAAAAAAATAGAGCAGAATTAAATGACCATGGGATCTGCCCACATAGTTCAATACCTCAAAGTTAGTAGGCAAACCACAGATAACAACTTACTAAGGCAGCTGCCCGGCCAATCCCCTGAGCGGCAGCTGTCAGCACGATGACCTTCCCATCAAGTCGACCCATAATGGAACCTGCGGCTTAAGCTACAGACGCGTGTTGAATGGCTGAGCACCTGGTCCTGTGCAGCGATGTCTAGAATGAACAGTTCAGTGAACTCTTTAAGAACTTAATGACAGCATTTCTGTACAAATCGTCCCATCATCTGAATTCTCCCAAGAATGCTGACTCCAGATACCTAGCTTGGTATTATCAGAAACATTTAGCACAACCCACTGAAGTGATATATTGGACTTTAATCCACCAATTGGTTTCTTGAGTACTTAGAGAAGACAGCATCTGATACTGACGGAGCAGGGGCGGGAGTCCTTCCCCTCGCTACCACCACCGTTCTCCCCACTGTCCCTATACAAACTGCTATAGCATTGTATGTGCCCTTACTAGTGGGGGCTGCTTCTTGATTTCTCTGCTGTAAACTTTTGTTGGGGTTTGCACTATCGATTATCTATGGCTTTTCCTTGTCACTGGGATGATTTCATGGTTGGCCTCAGAGAGTCATTGAACAAAAGAGCTGGAAAATCAAATCACGTTCAGTACTCGCATTTTATAGATGAGAAAAGTGATCTGACTTGCTCAAGGTCACAGACCCAGTTAATGATGGAGCCAGAACTAAGCTCAGGCCTCCTGACTCCTTTGCTATGTGACATTTCACCACACAGTGCTGCTGATCCTCTCTTAAAGTTTCAGCGTGCTACCGGCAGTAATTTTCAGAATGGAGGACTGAGGAATTCTGACCTAGGGAAAATAAGATATGCCTAAGATATTTGGTTCTTGGACGGTAGATCGCAGGATGAGAGGGAATGGCTAATGATGAGGTTGGGGGTAGTTAAGAGTCAAACGCTGATCAACTGAGGCCATCTTCAAGGAACTGAGTACATTTTCTCACCCCACTGTCTTTAATGGGTGCCGCTGATCTCACAAGTCACACAATGGCTGCTTTGTCCCAAGGCATCACATCCCCATTCCAGGCAAAAAAAGAAAAAGAAAAAGGTGGTGGTGGGAGATAAAAGCGAAAAGGCTTCCAGAGTGTCCTCACTTTCTTTGAGAAGCAAGCCCTCCTCAGAAATTCCAGTCTTCATTTCACAGGCCAGCTCTAGCAGCAGGGCCTAGAATTTGAGGTTTTGTTTTCTAGCCTCTATAAAAGAAAAGCTGGGGGAGGGGCGTAGCGAGCCCACTACTTGGTACATGTACAGATAACCTACACAATCACCCTGCTCAATTACCTGCCTGATAAAGTCCAGGTAGCTCGCTAGTCTTGCCTAGAGGACTCCCAGGATCTAGTCCATTCTGTTGGAACCTATCTCTGTTCTCCCCAGCCAACCTTGGCTTTTTGCTGTAACCAAGCCTCCGCGCTTTATCTAAGCTGGGAATGCTGAGGGGCTGGTTACACCTGTGGGCAAGGGGCACCAAAGGACTGATGGGAAGAGTGTGACACAATCAGACACGTATTTCAGGAAGATCACTGTGGAGCAGTCCCGGGCGGGGGTGGGGAGTGGGTGGTTTCCTGGGGAGGGCGTGCTGTGGCCTGAAGGGCCTCCCGTTTAATTGCAGGGAGGGAGGGGATGGAGAGGGGAGCGGGACGAGCGCAGCGTTTCAGACAGGAGGCCGGGCCTGGACACCAGTGCACTACCTTCAAAGGGATGATGTGGTCTGTGCCGTGTCTCGAGGCTGTGAATTCAAACCTAGGCCTCGGATTGCAGGTCCAAGAGAAGACCTCGTGGGTCGCGCTGTTCCTGCGGTCTCGGGCGGGCGCCCTCTAGGTCCGCACGCGGCCGCGCTGGCTGTGCGCTGAGGCCGGTGCGTGAGTTCGCAACCACGCGAAGGCAGACCCGCTTTGCGGGACACAAGAGACCCTGCGGACCCTCCGGCCACCGCCCAGCCCAGCCGGCGGCCCTCGCTCCCAGCCCTACGGTGGCTGGGGCCTCCCTCGGGGGGTCCGACGGTCGGTTCTCTCATTTCCTCTCGTACCAGCATTTTCTCTAGTACACGCGTGCACGCCTAACTCTGTGTTGGAGTTTTGCTTCTCAGAGGGCCCCACTAACAAGCGGCTCCAGGGACCTGCTTACAGCTTCACCGATGATGTTCTCGGAGAAAGGCTGCATTTGTTATGCGCCCCGGAGGCTGAACTTTCACGGTGCCCGACCTCCTCTGATGCCAGGGAGTTGCACCGTTTTGTTTTTCTTTTTTTTTTCTTTATTCTTACACGAGTGATACATTTTCACTCTAAACACGTAAAGAGTTGAGAGATATGTATGCTTCAGAAAGTAAGAGACTCCAATACCGCCCCCCCCCATCTTGGGCATGGTGTATTAAAAAGTTATTATTTTGCCCCCCTGTCATTGCCGGTTTTAGGTGCATGGCACGGGAGGCACGTACCAAAGTTTTCCCTAGGATTCACTGACACGGGAGAGGCGCTTACTGAACAACTGCTCAAGCACAGAGCAGCCGCTTCGCTCACTCTGAAATCTCTTCCTCGCTGGTCTTGTCTTTCTGGGGCCAAATTTGAGGGCCAAAGCCTTACTGTTGGAATAAACTACACTATCAAACAAAAAGGAATTTATTTGGGAAAATGAGGGCAAACGTGACCTGAAATGGTAAAATGAGGCAACTCTCAACAAATGCAACGTGAAAACCACACTGAAAAACTTACAAATACCAGAGTTTCAAACTTGTTAAAAACACACCCTTATCTTGATCTAACTGCTGAGATTAATCTTGAAATAGGTACCTTGCAGAACAAAGCAAATCTAAACCTCCCCCTTTCCCAGTCTGAAGTGTCATTTAAAAAAATATTAGGAAAACTTACTTTAGAGCAGCAAGTGGATGTCGTCCACCAGATCCCTGGGCGAGCAACAAACTCGAGACCTTTGTACAGAAACAAGTCAGGCGCTTAATAATGCATGTCGGGATTTGTAGTTTCCTTCAGTTTTAAGAAAAGGAGGCGCACATTTATACACTATATATGTGTGTGTGCTGCCATCTAGTGGAACTCAGGTAGAACGGTTAACTCCAAGGAGAAGGTGAAAAAAGGAAAAGCACCTTACAGCTTACTTGGGATAGGGAAATCATTTCCTTCACTTTAATCCAAGTCTTTCTTTGTTGTTTGTCCGTGCCTGCTATGTGCTGTTCTAAGATATTAAAAATTTAATGAGTCAGAAACATCACATAGAAGACAGCAGGGCAATAAAATAGAAGAACCTCGGTCATTTAAGATAGCGGAGGCTTCCTTCCTGCCCCTTCATCAGGATTGTTTTGAGGGAGAGAAATAAAAATTTCCTTGTGTTTAAGGTATAGTTATGGTTGTTTTGTCACACTCCGTCTCTTCTAGCACTTGTTCATATTTAGTGGCAGAGTGCAGGCATCCTGGGTACACTGAGGGGCAGGGTCCGGGTAGCACTCTGAACTTCATAGTGTGGAGGCTTGAAAGGGAACGTGTTGGGTAAGAGCAACAAATAAAGTCTGGTCGAAGAGAACAAAGATAATAGACTAGGTCTAGGACTAGGTCATGTGTGCCGGGCTTAGTAAGTCATACTGTAGCAGGTGTATAATTGAACAGAGTGATTGTGTAGGTTATTTTGTGCATGTACTATCTACGTTGGTTCATTCAACATCCACCTACCTCACTTTCCCCTGCCTTTTATTTTATAAAGGCCAGAAAACAAAACTCTCATATTCCTAGCCTCCTTTGCTGCTAGAGCTGGCCAATGAAATGCAAGTTGAGGATTTCCTTTTGGATAGAAAGGCAAGACCACTCTGAAAGGCTTTTCCTTCTTTTTGCCTGGAATGTGGATCTGCCTTGGGACATGGCAGTCATTGTGTGACTTTGCTTGAGGTCAGAGGCACCCGTCAAGGACAGAGCAGGTAAGGGAAGGAACCTGATTCCCTGAAGACAGCCTTTATGCCACAGCACTAAAAACTCCTCTGGGGTTCTTTTTTTTTTTTTTTAAGATTTTATTTATTTATTTGAGAGAGATTGAGAGAGCACGAACAGCGGGAGGGGGTGCAAAGGGGCAGAGGGAGAGGGAGAAGCAGACTCCCCACTGAGCAGGGAGGCGACATGGGGCTTGATCCCAGAACTCCTGGATCATGACCTGAGCTGAAGGCAGATGGGTAATCCACTGAGCCACCCAGGCACCCCCCCTCCACCCCTGCCCTGAGATTCTTAGGCGAGAAAAAGGAACTTCTTTGGATCACATTTTCTCCCAGGTTTTTTCTCTTTGGAGAGAAGTATATTCACAATGGTCACGGTGGTTCAGAACAAAGACTGTGCAGTCAGAAAGATGAAGATAAGTCCCATGTCCTTTGCTAGCTGAGTAAATCATTTAACTCTCCAAGCCCCAGCTTTCTTTTTTTTTTTTTTTAAAGATTCATCCATTTATTTTGAAAGAGTGAGAATGAGAGAGAGAGAGAGAGCACATGAGAGGGGGGAGGGTTAGAGGGAGAAGCAGACTCCCCGCCGAGCAGGGAGCCCGATGCGGGACTCGATCCCGGGACTCCAGGATCATGACCTGAGCCGAAGGCAGTCGCTTAACCAACTGAGCCACCCAGGCGCCCAAGCCCCAGCTTTCTTATCTGTAAAAGAAGGTAACCGTAGCACCTGCCTCAGGCATGTGAGGAGAAAGGACTAGGCATTCACAACTACCAGCACATTGATTACATTTGTACTTAGTAAATGTGAATGATTATTAAAATTCAATTACAGTAGATGAAAAAAATCTCTGATCTAATTTCTGCATATATAAACACACAGAGTCTTTGATAAGACTGTCCCTCATTGCCCAGGGTAGCTTCTAACGGAGTCTAATGATTTCTAATGACACCCAGCTGTGCTCCTTGCTTTAGTAACAATGTCTTTAACTTTTGAGTATTTTAGAATACAATTTTTATGGATATGAGGATTCTCTAATCAAGGCCAAGTCTAACACTACTTTCTTGGTGCCGCTTTCTTCAGCCTCCCTTTGTCCCGATTTCCAACAATAATGCCGACTCTGTGACAGCCTAAGTAACATGGTGTTGCAAAAATTTGCTTACCCATCTATATTTTCCATGGAGTAAATTTCTTCAAGGCTAGTGACTATATCCTTTTCACCCTTATACTGCAGTCAGCACGTACTATATTTGTTTTTCAACCAAACATGAATTTCACAAAGGCAGTAACTTTTGGTGCCT
This sequence comes from Eumetopias jubatus, assembly GCF_037043125.1. Lineage (NCBI taxonomy): Eukaryota > Metazoa > Chordata > Mammalia > Carnivora > Otariidae > Eumetopias > Eumetopias jubatus. The sequence continues at coordinate 118,246,312 of NW_028274808.1, read as the reverse complement.
AGATCAGTGATTGGCACACAGTAAACAGCCATTAAATATTTGCTGAGTATGAATGGTAGGCTCTCAATAGGTTTCCTGGATATAATTTTGCCAGGCTCTCCAGAAAATGTTTCCTACGAACAATAATCTATTTGTCTTCTTTGACTTTACTTTTCAGACCATTTTAGTGTTGTCTGACCATATTATTGCTTTTTATCATTTTTGCATGTTTCATTGTTGACTTTCATCATTGTCTCTTCACAGCCATTTATCATGATATTGAAACCCCAGATCATGAGAGTGAAGCAACATTTCTGAGGGAGATGTCAACAACATCTCCCTCAGAGGTGGGGAGTAGAAAGTCCCACCTCTTTTCCTCCCACAGAGACACCGATTTAAAACAATATACAGACCAAAATACCTTTATGAGAACTTAAGTCAGTTAAGAAGTCACAGGACCCTCGATATGGGGAGAGCTGAGAACAGCTGCATTGAAATGGGCAAGAAGAGTCATTTCCCTTTACCCGTGGCTCCACCCACCGCACCCCTTACCCAAGTCAGCACAGCTCAGCCTCTGGCTCTCGGTTTCCCCAGGGGAGTAGGGGGAAAGAGAAGAGTGGAAAACTAACCCAAAGTTCTGACTTTTTCTACGGAAGCCCAAAGAACTGGTTTCTGTCTTGCCTGACTTGGAGTGCTGATGGAACCGGCATTAATTGACACTGGAGGGCCTGCAGTGCCCCAGATGGAGGCCGGAGTGGTTCAGCATAGTTGGGAGAGAGGGAGAAGAGTGGAGCATGTTCTTGGTATTCCAACTTTTTGGAGGGCTGTCCAAGATTGGTACTTGTCTTGCCTACCTGGGGTGCTAATGGGGAGCTGATATACTTTGGATGCCTGAGGGCCAATGAGAACAAAGGGGGCGGGGGTGCGTCTTACCGCAAGAACATGCTGTACTGAAGACAGACACCAGAGGGAGCAAGAGATCCAGCTCCTAGAAAAGAAATTGGTAAACTTCTCTAATTGGCAAATTATACCCACAGCCCAGAGGTCACATCCCCCTAAAAAGGTTTCAGAGATCCCCAGGATCTCTAACCAGGCTGACAGGTGAAATCTTTCCCTGTATGAAGCAGTCTGTAGACCAGAAGAGATGGCTCCTTTTTCAAATGGATAAAACTCAGCAAAAAATCAGAAGGTGCACACACACACAAAAGAAACATCCCCCAGGGATGCCGGGGTGGCTCAGTCTGTTAAGCGTCTGCCTTCGGCTCAGGTCATGATCCCACGTTCCTGGGATCGAGCCCCACATCGGGCTCCTTTTTTAGTGGGGAGCCTGCTTCTCCCTATGCCTGCTTCCCCCCGCCCCTGCTTGTGCTCTCTCTCTCTCTAATAAATAAATAAAATCTTAAAAAGAAAAGAAACATCACCCAAAGATCCCCTTAAGAATATGATAAAAGTATGGACCCAAGTATCCTAGAAAAATGACAAAATTAACAAATTAACATAAAATTTCAGAGGTTTTACAGACTGCATGAAGCCCATCCATAGAGGTCTTATGTATCTGTGGGGACTCTGGGTTTAGAAGAATTTTTCTACTTTGATAGAAATTCTGGTGCTGTTTCCTCATGTCTGAAATAAAAGGATAGAATAAATGGTCCATGAAGTTCTTCCAGCTGGGAGTAAAATGTAGTAGAGTACAAAGTCTGGTAACAAACCAACCAATTTAGAGTGCTTGTACGGGGGCTGGTGGGTAACAGAAAAGCGAGAGAGAACTTTTGTATTTATTATAGCAATAGAAAGATTAGCCTAGAAAATGAAGAGGTCAGAGCACTTTGCTAAACTTAGCAACTTAAATCCAGAAAGCATGTATATATTCTCATAGCAAAATTCTGTAAGTCAAACAAACAAGTAGAGCCAAATATATGCTGAGTACCCCACCAAGAAGCTATTAATTACTGTTACATAGAATTGTGATTCAGAACCATTAATTAAACATTTATTGAATGTTCAAGGTACTTAAAGAGGAGTTTATAATTTTGTTAATTAAATGATGCTTTAATGTATGCATAATGCCTTGGGATTATCTAAGTCATATGTGGATAACATTACATTAATAAAAATGAGTACATTTTATGTATACATGGAAAGACTGGAAAATTCCTTCAATAATTTTATTCTTTACAAAATATATAAATAAATAAAACAATTCAACTTGTAAAGTATTACCACATTCAAAGAAGACATTGCTATCACCATTCTAAATTACTGGAACGCATTCATCTCCTATTCCTTCATCTTCCAATTCTAGTGGCAAAATGAAAACTGAATTGAAATTAAGTTGGACTGTGACAACATCGCCAGGGATAGGCACGTGAAGTAATAAACAGTCATTTCCAAACAGGGAAGGCTGGGCCCCCGGAAAAGTGACAGGAGAGGAGTCTACTGTGTCCTGCACTCGGGTGCATCTTTTCCTGAAGAGGCGTGCCAAGGAGCTGGCTGAGGCTCCACGCTCTCTGCTCCAGCAGTTTGTTCTTCTGAGGAAAAACAAAAAGCAAAAAAACCCAAAAGTAATCTTATTAAAACACACACACACACACACACACACACACACACACACACACACACACACACACACAATTTGAATACAACTGGAAATGGAAACGATGTTGACAGGAGAAGATATGAAGAATGAAAAATGACAATACGGTCATCAACCTCCTTGTGTTTGGTCACTAAAAAGGTGTATTTCATTTCATCAGAGGTGGAGAAGTTTATTCCCCATTTTCTCAGAAAAATCAACTGTTAGAGAAGCCATTTTGTATATAAAACCAAGAAGTAATAAAGTGTCACTTGAAATTCATCAGTTTGAGATTCAAAGTGAATCAAACACAGATGGAGTCTAATTTTCCTTTGCCCTAATTTTAGCAAAAAAAAATGATGTGCTAAATAAATAGTATATATTTTGGAGAATATTTCGTCATTCTTAGAGAGTACTTCAACTGCATTTATGTTTATAAACAATATTCATTTTCAAATGATTATATTCATTAAAGTAAATCTCACATACCTGGTCTTTGCAATTATCTCAAGTTGTTGAGAAAATTTAAGTTATCATTTATAATTCAAATTAAAAACTAACATTAAAATTCTTTTTGAATAGCATTTTATTAATTCTGGCTGAGTCTATTTCCTTTAATTCTGAATTGGTCAGTTTTTTTTTTTTTAAGATTTTATTTATTTGACAGAGAGAGAAAGAGAGAGAGCGAGGGAGCGCACAAACAGGGGAAGCAGGGGAAGCAGCAGTGGGAAAGGGAGAAGCAGGCTCCCCACTCAACAGCGGAGCCCGATACGGGAGGGGGCTCGATGCCAGGACCCCGGGGTCATGACCTGAGCTGAAGGTGGACGCTCAACTGACTGAGCCACTCAGGCACCCCTGAACTGGTCAGTTTTTGATTCATATATTCTTCCAGCCTACTCTTTTATTTATTTTACTTAAAAATAGTACCAGAGTGATCCATATATTGATAAAAACACTTAAGCATTTCTATTTGCTGTTGAATTAATTTATATCATGCATGTGCCCCTGGCATTATCAGATAAAATTGAAAGGTGATTAAATGTTTCTCAGTTTTTTTGGGGCGCCTGGGTGGCTCAGTCAGTTAAGCGTCTGCCTTCAGCTCAGGTCATGATCTCAGGGTCCTGGGATCGAGCCCCACATTGGGCTCCCTGATCAGCGGGAAGCTTGCTTCTCCCTCTCCCTCTCCCCCTGCTTGTGTTCCCTCTCCTGCTGTGTCTCTCTGTCAATTAAATAAATAAAATCTTTGGGGCCCCTGGGTGGCTGAGTCGTAAAGCATCTACCTTCGGTTCAGGTCATGATCTCAGGGTCCTGGGATCGAGTCCTGCATCGGGCTCCCTGCTCAGCGGGGAGTCTGCTTCTCCTTCTCCCTCTGCCCCTCCCTCTGCTTGTGCGCGCTCAAATAAATAAAATCTTAAAAAAAGTTTCTGTTTTTCAAAAGACTCTTTTAAAATAGTGTCTATGTATATACAGCAAAAATTCCATGTAAGTGCTAGCTAATGAAAGGTCCTTAAATGTTTGTTTAAATGCTATTCCATAAGGTGAACAGTTCAGAAATTTTTTCGAATTGTTTGGTGCCTTCCTATATCCCTAAGAGCACTTCCAGACTGCTAGCTTGATCTAATTTTGATGTGTGGTTGATGAGAATGGACTGATTTCTTCTAACGTCACACATCTCGCTGGTCTGGTCCGTCCACTTCCACAAACACTGGCTACCTTCGCTTGGGGCCAAAAATGATTTGGCAGCTGCCTCTCTTAGTGTACAATTTTGTTGCTTTAGATGTCTACGACTGTAAGGGCATTTCCGACAGGCAGATGCGCTGTCCCATGGACACGTGATCCATGCTGTGCGGTGAGACCTACAAGAAGCGCAGTATTACAGAGCCTCTCCGCCAATGCTCCACACCTCTGCGTCCGGCACCTGGGCCCAGCTGGGGGTGACCCTTGACACTACCTGCCTCCGACCAGTCAGGCGCCTCGTACTGCTGATTTTACTCCCACATCTCGCTGGTCTGGTCCGTCCACTTCTCTCCATCTCTTCTATACCTGTTCACATCCCCGCTACTATCACCCCTTGCTTGGACAATTGTCATCGACTCTTGCTCCTATTATTTGTTGGTTACCATATAGCTAAGGTGGTGTGTTCAAAATTTATAACTCATTATGATCCTACCCATCATGTGGTTTAAAATCTTTCAAAGCCTTCCTCTATATGCTTTCAGGATAAAGTCAAAGTTCCTGTATACAATGTACAAATTCCCACACACCTGGCTCTTCTCTTGGCCTCACTGCCTCCATCCGAAGCAGCTTGTGCTCACTGTGCTCTGACCAGCTTCCTTCCAGCCCTTCCCCTGCTTCCGGTCCGCCCTCACTGTTCTATCTGCTCGAGATACTTCCCCTCCCCTCTTCGTTAAGCTGACTCACATTAACCTCTTAGATCTCAGCTTCCTTCTTCAAGGAAGACTTCCTTAATATTCCTGAAACAAAAAACCTATCATATGCCTCACAGCCTTTTACACTCTAGAATTTTATTTTTTATTTTTTTATTTTTTGACTACTTGATTACTGTGTGTATCTCCTCGTAGACTGTAAGCTTCCGTAGGGTAGGGACCATGTCTGGTTTTGGTTATCAATGTACCATCAGGGTCTCATCTCTGACATATAGTTAGAGACCAAAATTTTTTGCTGATTGAATGAATAAGTAAATGAAACAAGTCTATGATCTGGCTTGCCTAAAATGAATATAATGCTATTGGAAATACTGGCCCAGTGCATTGATAAGAAAGGCTTCTTCAGTGAAAGTTTTGTTTATAGGGTAGCGTCTTCATGTTTTTAAGAGAGTTGCTTATTGATCTTAAGGAAGAGTTCAAGGTTTAAAAGGCAGAATAAAGACTTAACTTGGGGTAAAAATGATGGACTTTAGTGCTGTGCTTTGGAGAAAATTTCTCACGACAGAAGTGCCACATGAAGTCTGTGCACTGTAGCGTGCTCAACTGTATCTTGTCTAACCTTGTCCTGTGGGGCCACAAATTAAAGGTAAGTTCTGACAGTTATTCCCCTGATTTCTAAAGAACCAGTATATTTACGTACCTGGGCAAAGGCCTAAGCTGGAGTTATCAAAATAGCGAACTGGATGAGGTGTCGGTAAAGACTTTGATCGGCTGTCAAAAAACCAAGACTTCGGTGATTCCCTTGGCACAGGATCTGGTAAATTCCGTTCCTTGCATTGAGAAGGCGTATGCGGCCTCTTTTTGGAAGCTGTTCTAGTCACTTTAGGAGACTGAGGAGAATTCTCACAACTAACTTCTCTGTGAGTCTCTCTTTTAAGGATTCTCTCCTTCCATGTTTTGACCTCGTTGGAAAGATGATGATTATTGCTTGAATATAGGAGGAAAAAAAAAGGGAGAGACTGTAAGTCTGCACAATTCCTAAATTTATTCACACGGTACATTCATTCTCTATGCCCTGGCCACACTGTACGTCTTTCAGTTCCGCCAACTGGTTATTCTTCCTGACCGAAAGCCTGGGCACATGTTACCCTCTGCCTAAAAGGCTCACCAGTCTCTCTTTTCATCTGGCCTAACCCTTGCCCTTTTCCACAGCTACTCTTATTTCAGTTTCTTCATCATCAGTCCTCCGCACACCTAGATAAGGTCCTGTTCATGTTTTTTTTGTTATTGCTGTTTAATAGCACTTGTTGCAAAAAATTAGTTGTATAGTTATTTGTTTAATGCCCATTTTTCTTCTGTTGTATCACTAAAGTGCTTGGCACAAGATTCTAATCTTTGATAGAAGCCAAATATTAAATTTGTTAGAACTGCTTCCAAAGTAAAAGCAAATAGACTACAATAATGGACTTAAGGAATTCTCCTTTGACTTGGGTATGCAGACTTGTGGTCTATTTAAGCTGCCCCTCAAAGATCTTTGTTTACTTCCTATTTCTTGGCTTCATTAAAAATAGGTCAATTGATAGATAGCAAACATCTGGAATGGGGCTACTACAGTCTTATCCTTTTTAAAAAAAAATTATTACATATATTCTAAAAATCACTTTCCCTGTATGCATGAAGGGTTGCCAACTGCAAAAAACAGGTATGGAGGTGTATACACCGAGCTCCCTACATGTAATAGCCAGAAGCATAATTTCGATATCACATAAGCAGATCTTACCTTAAGAGTTCACTCTTTTGCCTTGTTAGCTGTTCATTTTGTTGCTTTAACTTGGAGATTTCTTTCTCTAGCCGTATATATTCACTTTTTAAGATAAGAGCTTTTGTGCTTTGTACGATGCCACTGCCACCCCCACATGTTAAGGGTTTATTTGAAGGCTGTGAGTCCATACATTCTGATATGACTGAGGGAGGCAGAGACACAAATAGGCAATGATTTTCATTATCTCCAAAGTTCAAAATAAAGAAACATTACAAAGAGCCATAAGTCACTGCAAAAACCAGAACATCTCAATCACCATGTCCCTAGAAGCCACCCTTCCTCCCTCCTTCCACCTCCCCTCCCGAGCCTATTTGATCTACACTTCTAGTCGTCTCTAGCGTCCTCTCGCTTCTCTCCAGCCACCAATCCCACTAGCACGGCGCTGCTGGCTGGACTGCCCCACCACGGCGGCGGCAGCCGCAATCCCCGCGGTCAGTGTTGTCCTTCACTGCTCTCTCCTCTTCATCAGGGGATGCACGGGAGGGCTTCTTACAGAACAGAAAGCGTGTGTGGGGTCCACCACCAGTCATTCAGTGTGCTGTAAGTCCTCAACACCTACCTGTTAACTAAATAAAACTCAGAATGATACTAAAGCATATATTATTAAGTACTCTACACTGTATGTGTGAAGCTAAGGTAAGGAATTGTTTTGTAAAATTCCATAAAGATGTGAGGTGCTTATAAAGTAGAACAGTCCACTGAGTAACTGATAACTTTACAAAAGGTACGCTGTGTGTGGGGAAGATACTCAGTGTCCATTTTCTTTTGAATTCCTCTGAGTTCAGATACAGTATGTACCTGAAAGTCACACATTGAGAGTAATTATCCTGACCCTTCTGTGACAACAAAGCATGCTCGTTTCTAGTTTTATCACTGAAGTTTTCCAGGTAAGGATGCACTTCTGCAATAGACACTAGAGAAGTTTGGGCTAAACATGTATGAGACAACAACTTTAACACTATCTCATTTTTGTTTTTTAAATGAGTGGATAATAATACACACAAGTATTATCTTATGTTGGTTTGACATTTAGAATTTTCAGTGTGCTTTCACACACAACTTTCAGTTTGATCCTTACAATACGTATATATATAAGCTAGGAGGTCGGGTATTATCCCCATGATTTCATATAGCCATGAAGTGAGGGGGACCTGCCCTGACTTAGTTCACTGCTTGTTTACTGTGTCCCAGTAAAAGCTGTCCCAAGTACTGTTCAGCATCCTCTCTTTTCAAATGAAACACAAGAGACAGTAATATGGAAAAAGGAACAGGTTGAGGAATGCACAAGCATAAATTTGATCATTAGATGTGAAAACTGTAAGATAAATTTGAAAGAGTTTGCAAGTAAGCATCAACTCTATTTTCAGTACTAAGAACATGTAGGATATATTTCTTTATTTCTACTGTGTGCTGATTGCATTTTTACTGCACATATGGTTAAATTCTACTACAATGTGTTTGTATTTTTATTGGGAAGGGTACTTCTACCTTGATAGTTACATCATTCTTTTATAATACTGAAGATATCTTCACTCATATGTAAAGATCTGATGCAAAGGTAAAATTCTTATTTTTTAAGAATCTATAATGGATAAATAGTTGAGATTACAGGAAACTAAGGAGATGTCACAGGATAAATATGATCTCAATAAATTCATTTCAAAAATAGTTTTTTCTAAATTAGTGGTTAACAGGTTTATTCTTGACTGTCACATATATCATAGTCTTCAAAATGTCTACATGTATTGAGAAATAAAATGGAAAGGATCTGGAAATATCAGCATTTTCTACTTACTTGAGGTATCTTGGGCTTGTTGATTTCTTCTAAGATTTTCTCTCAGTACCCTTATAACTTCTTTTTGATATTCTACAGTGGCTTTTGTAGAAGTAATTCTAATAAGAACATCAATAGAAACATGTAAAAGCTTTGCAACTAATTATAATGGAAGAATAAACAGAATTGTTATCAAGAATTTTCTAGTAAGATAGATCACATTGACATAAAACCTGTAAGTGGCAATAGATACCCCCGGTATCAAATATTTTATAGCTATAACACCATCAAATTGAAAGTATTCTGTTTGGTTGCAGGAGTAGTTTTTGAAATTCTTTTTAAAATTCTGGAAGCCCAGTAGCTATTAATCGGAATTACCAGGGCACCAAAGTAAAAAGAACTTCTACCCATTTCTACCTTGTCAGGGAAGCAAACCCTGGGTGCAGCTCTAGTCTAATGTGATACAGAGGTTAAATTCTGCTGTTACCCAGCAGAAAGTGACATTTTAGGAATTGTTGGCTTAAGTGTTAATCAGCAGTGATAAATCATGAGACCTTCTGTCTTTAGAGACTCTGAAAGTATCTGCTGATTCTATTCGATACATAAAATTGCCTTTTTAAAAAAAGATTTATTTATTTATTTGAGAGAGAAACACACGCAGAGAGTGCAGGAGTCAGGGCCCGAGAGAGAGAGGGAGAGAAAAACTCAAACAGACTCTGTGCTGAGCCTAATGCGGAACTCGGTCTCAGGACCCTGAGATCATGACCCGAGACAAAACCAAGAGTTGGACGCTTAACCGACTGCATCACCCAGGTGCCCCTAAAACTGCTTTTTATAATGAAGAACTTGATAGGTATAAGTTTCACTAAAACCAATAGTCTTATCAATGGAAGGCTGGTTAGAATGCAAGAAGCTTCAGAGTGCTACTTTTTGGGCAAATTAGGCATCATTGTTAAATATTTATAGGAAGAACAAAAAGCATTAGGAGTCAGAAGGAATCTTAAGAAATCATCTAATACAAACCTATCCTTAGTGATTATGAATACAAAGACCAGAGATTAAACAGCCTATATGTGAGGTGATATAATAATAAGTGTCAATATTATATTTCTAATTCACTGTCTCTATTTAATATTCTTTCATTATGCTATATCATAAAGAACTTCAGGCATGCCATTATGTACAGTATATATAAATAAAAAGAAGTCACGCTTCTGGGTACTAGGTACCGTAATTTAAGAGGAAATGCAATTTTACACAAAAACACAATAGGAAGAACAAACTAAATTAAGAGAACCAACAAAAATCTTAGTCGAAGTGTTAAACACACACAGATGCACATATATACAGGTTCTTAACATTCATTTTCAAGCATAAAAAGGCCACTTTTAAGCTGTTTATGTAAGACAGCAAGAAGCATCAAGACACAGTGTGTTAATAATTGACCATAACTATGCTGATTTTTAAAAACTTGGCAGATGTATAATGAGAACTTAGCAAGTTTAAAATCTGTGGATGTTTGTATTTATTTTAAAAAACAGTAACAATATTTCCACATATTTTAAAAAGTTAACCAATGCAAAAAATTTAGAAGGGAAAATTAAGCTATTTTTTTTTAAGATTTTATTTATTTATTTGTCAGAGAGAAAGAGTGAGAGAGAGAGCACAAGCAGGGAAAGCGGCAGGCAGAGGGAAAGGGAGAAGCAGGCTCCCCACTGAGCAAGGAGCCTGATGCGGGGCTCGATCCCAGGGCCCCGAGATCATGACCTGAGCTGAAGGCAGATGCTTAACTGACTGAGCCACCCAGGCACCCCGAAACGTAAACTATTAAAGTCATGTTCAGTTAAGGCAAAGACATACTCTTTTTCAAACTCTTTGGCATTTTTCATCTTCTCTAGGTCTATTTTCACCAGCTTCGTTTTGAGATCTTCAATTTCTTCTTTATAGGGCTTAGCTCCTAAAGCAACTTTGTCCTAAATTTTTTAGAGAAAAGAAAAATAAAATAATTTCAGAGCAGTTTTAAAGAGCTGTTAACTACCTTGATTTGGTAGGAAGATTTTAAAACAGCGAACTCCAAATATATGAAAAGCAGAAAAGGCACGAAATTTAACTCTAAAATGAACAAGTAGATATTTGCTGTGAAGTATACATGAAACTACTGGAAGCTAATATGTAATTGAGAATACATGACCTCCATTTTTTTTTTAATTTTATTTGAGAGAGAGAGAGTGAGAGAGCGAGAGAGTGAGAGAGCATGAGCAGGGTGAGGGGCAAAGGGAGAGAGAGAAGCACACTCCTCACTGAGCAGGGAGCCTGATGTGGGGCTCGATCCCAGGACTCCTGGGATCATGACCTGAGCTGAAGGCAGATGCTTAACCTATTGTGCCACCCAGGCGCCCCTTCATTTCCTAAAACAAAATTTTTTTTTTCCAATTAACAATGATATAAACAAAATGAAATAGAAAGGTTGAAAATAATGGGTAGACAAAGGTAAATCAGGAAAATGAAACAAAAAGATGTCAGAATGGGAATATAAATATCAAACTAGAACTGAATTCAAAGTATAATAAAGTGTTCCTGGGATATTTGTACTCAAAGATGGTCAATCCGGTGCTGAAAATATAACTACTTTCGACTCAGAGAAAAAAAAAATCATATGTAAATACATATTTAAATACATTTAAACCCTTTTTTATAAATACTTATTTTTTAGAGCAACTTTAGGTTTATAGAAAAATTGAGCAGAGTACAGAGTTCCTATATACCCTTGTCGTGCTCCATCTCCCTCCCCACCCTGCCTATTTCCACTATTGTTAACATCACATTTTAGTGTGGTATATTTGTTACAAATGATGGGCCAATATTGATACATTTCAGACTGCATTAGGGTCTATTGTTTGTACTGTACATTTTACGGGTTTTGACAAATGTACAATGACACATGTTCATCATTACAATATCATACAGAATAGATTCACTGTCTTAAAAATCCCGTTCCACCTATTCATCCTTCCCTCCCTTACCCCTTCTGGACCATTGCCAATCATTGATCTTTTTACTGTCTCTCTGGTTTTGCCTTTTCCAGAATGTCATATAGTTGGAATCATTTTTCAGATGGGCTTCTTTTAATTAACAGTGTGCATTTAAGGTTCATCCATGTCTTTGCGGCTCGATAGCTCATTTCTTACACTTGTTGAATGAATCAGTTTCTTTGTATCGCTGTACCACAACCATACAATGGAGAATTAGATACTGAACAAAAAATAAAACCCATCTAAATAGGAACCTAGAGAGCTCTCTTTAGTCCTCTAGGCTTTCCCAACCCAACTCCCACAGAAACTTTTATGCGCACCCCATGGCTAGCGAAGACTAAAAAGATGCAAAACCTCCAAAAATGAAAGATGCTCAGCTTAAGGAGGTGGATGACTGGTTAAGATAAGCCTGTTCTTGGAGGAGCCCACTGTTTGCTTAGTCACAGCACCAGTTCAGTACCCTACCTCCTGAGTCAGATGGTGATGTAGGGGACTCCCTGAGCATGTGACTGGCTGGAGTGTTGGCAGTTTTGTAAGAAACTGCCAAACTCTGTTTTCAAACTGGCTGTCCCATTTGCAGTCCTACCAGCAATGAACTATTGCTCTACCTCTTCACCACCATTTAGTGTGGTTCGTCGCGTTTTGAGATATCACAGGTGTGTAGTGGTATTTCGTACTTCTCTAATGACATATGATGCTGAGAATCTTTTCATATGCTTATTTGTCACACGTATATCTTCTTAGGTGGGGTGTCTGCTCAGAACCGTTGCCTATTTTTTAATTGGCTTTTTTTTTAATCATTGAGCTTTAAGAGTTCTTTGTATATTTGGGACAACAGTTCTTTATCAGATATGTGTTTTGCAAAATTTTTTCTAGTCTGTGACCTTTTTATTTTCTTAACTGTCTTCCACAGAGCAGATATTTTTAATCTAAATGGAGTCCAACTTACCAATTTTTTCTTTCATGGATCGTGCTTTTGGTGTTGTATCTAGAAAGTCACCACCAAACCTATGGTCACCTAGATTTTCTATATCTTATCTTCTGAGGGATTTCTAGTTTTATGTTTTACATTTGGATTTTTGATCAACTGAGTTAATTTTTTGGAAGAGAGAAGGTCTGTGTCAAGATTTGTTTTCTGTTTGTGGAAGTCCAGTTGTCTCAGCATCATTAGTTGATAAGACTACCCTTCTCCACTGAACTGCCTTTGCTCTTCTGTCAAGGATCGGTTGACTGCATTTGTGTGGGTCTATTTCTCAGTTCTGTATTCTCTTCCATTGATCTATTTGTCTATATATTATTTTAAAAGTTCAAAGAACTCTAAAAAAAAAAGGTATCCATTTATGACACTAAAAAAATTTCAATATATTCTAGAAATGCAGATTATTTTTTTGCCACAATGAAATAAATTAGTCATATATAACATTGTTTAAAACATTCTTATGTAAAAGAAATCAAAATTGAAAATACTGAATTAGAAATGAAAGATAACAGAATTCCCTATTTCAAATATATGGTATGTGACCAAAGCTGCACTCAAGAAATACTGACGGTCTTAGTTTTGCTAATAAACTGAAAAGACGGAAAACATGAATTTCTTGGTTAACATCACCTATTTATCATCTGCATTCTTAGACAGATTCAGTCAAGAAACTTTAGTGGCTCTACCTGAAAAAGAATTCCTTGAAATTCTGATTTGAATTACATGAAATTTAGGAATTAATTTGGGAAAAACTTAGGATTGTATTTAGGTTCCAACCTAGGAAATGGTGTATTTCTTATAAACCACAGGTTACCCTATATTTCTTTTTAAAGTTTTATTTTTCTTTTCATATATGTTGCCCTCATTTTTTGTTAAGGTTAGTCATTCAATCATCTTATTTTAGATTTTGTGGCCATTATAAATAAGATGTTTTTTTTCTCCTCATGCAAGGTGTCCATAAAGTTCTACTGCAGTTTAAATTTTTGATCTATTCACTGCTACTTAATAGAAACAATTTGTAATGATTTGTAGGAAGTGTATCAAGATTTAAACAAAATTGTGAATGATTCATTTGTTCAAATTACTTTCTTCTCTATTCAATTAACAAACCTGACGTTATTATATTGGACAGCTATATCCAAGATGTTTTCTTTTTTTTTTTTTAAAGATTTTATTTTATTCAAGAGAGAGAGAATGAGAGATAGCACGAGAGGGAAGAGGGTCAGAGGGAGAAGCAGACTCCCCGCCGAGCAGGGAGCCCGATGTGGGACTCGATCCTGGGACTCCAGGATCATGACCTGAGCCAAAGGCAGTCGCTCAACCAACTGAGCCACCCAGGCGCCCCAAGATGTTTTCAAATAGTGGTGAATAGGTTAAAAGTTTCTTCCTATGCCAAGTCTTGAGTTAAATACATTGTTGCATTTTATAGAATGTTTATATAATACTGAAAAGCAAATGAAATAAACTCAAATGGTATAAAGATTTTATGAATCTGTATTTTGCTTTCTTTCCCTATAGGTGTTATATAATGCCATAACCCAGAAAATTATTTCTGGTACACAGGAAAGATATTTATCTTTCCACAGATGCCTGTATCAATTTACACAGAATGTGGAGAAATTTGTTGCTTACTTCTTATCTTGAAATACTTTCTTCACTTTTGTGAAGAAACCGTAACCGCTGTCTGCACTCTATGTTGTACCTCCTCCCCTCCATCTTACCGGCTGCTCCATCTTGGTATCTTTTGGTTACTTCTTATCTCTTCCCCATCATGCTCCTGGCTTCATCCAGTCTCATGACTTTTATACGCCGACAATTCCCCAAATTTATACCTTAAGTCTAGATCTCTCTTAGACTTACGTATACATACAACTGCTTCAGTCATATCTCAAGATGGGGGTCCCCAATAGCCATTTCAAATTCAACACGTCCAAAACTTAGTTTTGATTCAGTTCCCATGGTTTCAAAAACTGGCTCTTCTGAGAGTCTTTCCCATCTCCATAAATGGCAAGTCCATTCTTCCAGTTGTTCAAGCCCCAAACTCCAGAATCATCTCTGACTCCAAGAAATTTGAGAGGAAGGTATGTGTGCCACTTCTGGGCCAGAGTCTTTAAGAGTAGAGATTTTAAGATTATTTTAGCTTCTCCATCTGTCCCTTTCCTGTGAACCTGGGCATGGACAGTTTATAACTTGGCTTTAACCATGCAGATGAAAACAGCACCCGAGGGGGTGGTGGAGAAACAGGATGGAAGGGAAGTGAGCCTCTGAACGATCATGCAGAATGGAGCCACCTGCCAACCTGGAACTCACACTGTTATATGAGATACTCCCTCTTGTTTGAATTGCTGCAGTTTGGGTCCCTTTGTTGTAGCAGTTTGTATGTCACATTAACAAACACACCCTCCTGGATTCTATTTTCAAAGAGCAGCCTTTAGAAAATTAAATTGGACCATTTTATCCTTTTGCCAAAATCCTCTGATGACTTCACATCTCACTCAAAATAAAAACCACAGTTCTTATAATGGACTGTCAGACCCTTTATGAGTTGACTCTCTGCTACTTTTCACCTTATTTCCCAACTCTATCTCCTTGCTCACTCTGCTCCAGGAGACACTGGCTTTCTTGTTTCTTAAACATACCTACACTATTTGTGCTTTCCTTTGCCTGGAAGGCCCTTCCCCTACCACATAGCTCACCCATTCCCCCAAGTCATCTTAGTGGTGTGGCTCTCCTCAGCTCCCCTTTATAAGATCATATCTGATTCCCTTATGCTCCCACTTTCACCAGGTACCCACGCAACCCTTATCTAGCTTAATTTTTTCCCACCATACTTTTTACCCTCTGACACACATATATACTTGCTTATTTTCTCTCTTCCTGAACCAGAATGTAAGCTCCTTGGAGGAAAGGAGGGGTATTTCTTTCTTTCCATGGCTGTACACATGACATCTAGAGCAATGACCATCACATACCAGATACTCAACAAGTCTATCTTGATCAAATAAAAATGTGATTCGATATATTAAATAATTACTCTCAAAAATTCTAAAGCTTTACAATTGGTTTCTTGGTTTTTAGCTTTACATTTAACAAAATTGAGATTGTTTTTTATTGCCTCTCTGTTTCATGTCTTATTAAATGAACCAGAACTTTTAGAACAATGTTAAAATGATGAAAGGAGCAGACATTCTTGACTTGTTCCAAATTTTAACCGAAATGAAGAGATAGAAAACTTAAGTGCCTATTAGGGTCAGACTCAAGCAAAAGAAGTGTGAGAAAGGCTGGAGCTAAAACAAAAAGGAGTGGTAAGGATGCGATGAATGAAGGTGTGATGTGTGTAATGGCATTCAAGGTCAAAGACAAATTACTGTTCTTCCTAAAGTAAACAGGTCAGATTCAGCCCAGAGGCTACCAGTTGGGGCTCAATAATGGGATTAAATGAAAATAATTTTAAAATGTACTTATCTAATCCAGAGCAAATATTTACATAAGTTTTTTCCTGAAAAATGAAAATATACATTTTAAACTATACAGAATATTTATATATCTTTTAAAAAATAATTTTTCTAGGAATATAGAAAATCATTATTTTACATGAAAATACACTTTTGCATTTCATTTATAAATTTCTACTTGCTTTAATAAGCTTGAGTACTGAACTTCAGATGTTACATACGTCACAGGAAGTTCAAGTAAAAGATCGGAGTTCCAACCAAATTATCCGCCAAATTCAAGAGTAAAAGAAAAAAAAAACCCTTTTATTATAAAGTTGAGTTCTTTAAGTTACCTGAAGTACTTGGATCATTTCTTTTGTTTTTTCAAGGCATTTATTTGATTCATTAACTTGTGTTTGAAGTTTTGCTATTATGTCATTAGTCATCTCAAGTTCTTTCTGCATCTTTATAATCTTGCTTTCCTTATGCTTAGCACTTTCTTGGGCTTCACGCAGTGAAGTTTCCAGCTCCTGAATTTTCTGTTAGAAAAAGCACACGTATATGAGGTGTGCCATGCAGGCACAATCACGGTATATACATGTAAGACAAAGATGACCACATACAGGTATTAATGTTTCACACTGCATTAACAAAGGGTAGAAGAGAAACCAAATGTCACCTAATTTACACGTGTGTTATTTTCTTTATTTAGAAGCTGATGATTTTTGGATTAAAAAAGACCCAAATTTTATATTATAAGGTTTAGTGTTATTTTATTTACTGGTTTGTATGGTGCTAAGCATATTAAACAGGCACTCACGTTTTAAATTAACACCACTTAAAGGAAATACACGTGTTAACTGACTCTTTAAGTAATGCATATAACATATCTTTCCCTTTACTTTTATTACCTAGTTTTTAAATACAGGTATCTGGAAAAATTCGAAGGCGTATAATAAAGGGTAAGTTTCCCTGTCTCAGAACCCTAGCTGACCCTGTAGCAACCACTAAACTCTTTCAAGTGTATCCCTCCAGAAATTTTCTATGCCTATCTCAGTATTTGTGAATACACAGTTATAAAAACAGTCAGTCATACATACAGTAGGAACATACTGAATATACAGTTTTTTTTTTTTAACTTGGCAATATATTTTCCAGATCTTTCCATTATCAATACATACAGATCTCTCCACCTTTTTGTTTTCATGGATACATACATCCTGTTTCTTAGAGGTACTATAAATTAGTTAACCCATCAACCACTAATGAACATCTAGGTTATTTCCAGTTTTTTGCAAGTAAAAAAATACCTGAATTTGTCCATATTTATAAGATTATTCACCCACACACACATATACAGGTTTTCCTAGAAAATGTCTGTTTCTTCTTGGCCCCATCCAGAATTTATTTTTGTTTAAGTGAGTGAGGTAGAAACCCAGATTTATTTTTTCTCAGTGGCTAGCTGGTTGTCTGGAATCAAACATTAAGTAAATCATCTTTTTCCCACCAAGTAGGCAGTTACCATTATCAAATACTGATTTCTCCTCCTTGGGTGTACTGCTGAACTCTACTCTGGTCCACTGCTCTGTCTATTTCTGTATCATTACCAAACTGTTCTATGCTACTCTAATTTTTCATAATTACCAAAGTAAGAGCATACAATAATTATCTGATAGGGTATTTTCTGGGATTACTAAAGATGGGAATTTCCTTCTGCTTCTTTATTGCTTTGGTAGATGGGTTTAGTATTTTTGCTATTTTTGTCTCCACCAGCTACTGAGGTCTGTAGGGATTAGCAAATCAATAAACTGTACTAGTGATCTTCTAGTTTCCACTGGTAATTGATTATTAAACTAGTGGTTGATGTTTTAGGTTTTTATTTTGGTAAAAGTGATAAATTTTAATTTACTCGGGTTCTTCACTAAGTCATTTTGTGAGCTAACAAAATAAAATAGCATATTTGCTTCACAATTCCCAAGTAAGGCTAGTTAATAAAATAACTGAATCATTCAAATAACGTATTGATTCTTGGATGCAGGTTAATCTGCATAAAGATATTTGTTATATTTTTAGCCTCTTCCATTTTAATTTTGATATAACATTAACCAATATTAAAGACTTTGACGATAATTAGAGAAAAGCTGAATTGCCCTTTCCCTCTAAGCTAGTTCTATAAATAGACACAGATTATAGTTCAATAAAAAGTTACATGATTGAAGAAATTTATAATATACAGTAATGGCACTTGAAGCAGTATATGTATCTCTTAATCAAATTAAACTATGAGTTACTTCTCTTTTATAATTTAAAGGGAAGATCTCATATAATATATACAGTTCTGTAGTTATTTGAGTGACAGCCACGGTAGAACTAAATTTAAAAAAGAAGCCCCCCCCCCCCCAAAAAGAAGAAGATAGCAGGAGGGGAAGAATGAAGGGGAGTGAGTCGGAGGGGGAGAGGAACCATGAGAGACGATGGACTCTGAGAAACAAACTGAGGGTTCTAGAGGGGAGGGGGGTGGGGGGATGGGTTAGCCTGGTGATGGGTATTAAAGAGGGCACGTTCTGCATGGAGCACTGGGTGTTATGCACAAACAATGAATCATGGAACACTACATCAAAAACTAATGATGTAATGTATGGTGATTAACATAATAAAAAAATAAAAAAAAAAGAAGCCCATCACACACACAAACATGGTCCATGTTCCCTAATACATTTGATACTATAATTTTGCTCTGAAGTGATATATAAAATGCATCTTTAATTGATCAATTCGCAAATTAAAAAACATCTAAGAAATCACATACCTCTGTTGTTAGTTGCGTGGCTCTTGATGTAACATGAAGATTCTTATTGTCTTCTGTAGCAGAATCAACAAGGATACCAGACGTCAGGGAGATCTTCAAAGTTTGGTGGTTTTTAAATAGCTGTTCATTTTTCTCTTTCACTGATTTCAGGTCACATTCCCATTCTCTGGCTATGGTAGCATTTCTTTCCTCAAACTCTGTAGATTCATTCATAATAGCCTATTGAATAGTAAAACACCATTATAACTCTAAAATGAATTACATATAAAAAATACTATGAACACTACTAGAATTCTAGGACAAGGCACGTGCTGAAATTCATCATTTAGAACATCTTAGAACAGTACTTTAAAAGGATGTGAACATTCTTTGTGGTTTGCATCAGTTCCTGAAATTTCAGAAGATGCTGGATGTTGATGATGAGAATAAAAGAAGAATGAGGACTGGAGAGGATTTGTATTGATTTGCAAGATGATAAATCTCGCTTTATTGGATCAGCGCTAACATACGAAGCGGAAATCTGCAGAGCTGTGCAGGTTAAAGTCATTATGTATGTTAGGACATTTATAATGTCATATACAAACATTAACTGATACGTAATGGCAGAGCAAATCCAGGAAACTTAACAGCAATCTATTTTCCTGTTTCATTTCAAACCTCAGTGTTTATAGGGAAAAGAATTCACTGACTTTTGGTAATTAATCTGAAAATCTTGTATTTCTGTGCAGGGACTAACACTCAATCACCACCCTCCTTTACACTGAAGGCTAACTCTGAAATTACTCATATTATCTTTTTACTTCCTAATTCTTAAGGGATGTACTTTTTGCTTTCATCATTAATGCCTTATTGGTTTTATCTATATCTTTAAGGCACTTCTATCAGACTTGGATGCTAAATTAGTTGTGTTCTTGCTGGCATTCTGGGCTCTCCTTGGTTCTGCACTACTGACCTCATACCTATAAAGGTATCAATTCCTATTTTCAAGGTGCTGGAAGAAGCCATATATCTCTGCTCATCCACAGAGTAGGAATCCCTACTTTCTCCTCACAAGTAGGTCCTCAATATTACAAGAAAAACACTGAATTTTATGGGGATTATCTTATTCAAATGTTGGTTTTTATGCTTTTCCTCTGTTGATTGTGGACTTTTTTTTTTTTGAAGCAGCTCATTTACTATTTTGCTAGCTTGAGGTATTCAACAAATGGAAATATCCACAGGAAAATATATTTTAAAGAATATTGTCTATACTTCAGTGTGATTTACGTATAGTTTTCAGATGAAATTAAAGTGTCAAAAAAGACCTACCCAAACATATGAAATATGAAACCAATTTTTGAAGCTTTTTCTTTTTATTAACATATAATGTATTATTTGTTTCAGAGATACAGGTCTGTGATTCAACAGTCTTACACAATTCACAGCGCTCACCATAGCACATACCCTCCCCAATGTCCATCAACCAGCCACCCCATCCCTCCCACCCCCCACCACTCCAGCAACCCTGTTTGTTTCCTGAGATTTAGAGTCTCTTTATTTTTTTTAAGATTTTTTATTTATTTATTTGAGAGAAAGAATGAGAGAGAGAGAGCACATGAGAGGGGAGAGGGTCAGAGGGAGAAGCAGACTCCCTCCCGAGCAGGGAGCCCGATGCGGGACTCGATCCCGGGACTCCAGGATCATGACCTGAGCCGAACACAGTCGCTTAACCAACTGAGCCACCCAGGCGCCCAGAGATTTAGAGTCTCTTATGGTTTGTCTCCCTCTCTGGTTTTGTCTTGTTTCATTTTTCCCTCCCTTCCCCTATGATCCTCTGTCTTGTTTCTCAAAATCCTCATATCAGTGAGAACATATGATACTTGTCTTTCTCTGATTGACTTATTTCGCTTAGCATAATACCCTCTAGTTCCTTCCATGTTGTTGCAAGTGGCAAGATTTCATTTTTTGATGGCTGCATAATATTCCATTGTGTGTGTGTATATATATATATATATATATATACCACATCTTCTTTATCCATTCATCTGTCAATGGACATCTTGGCTCTTTCCATAGTTTGGCTATTGCGGACATTGCTGCTATAAACATTGGGGTGCATGTGCCCCTTCGAATCACTACATTTGTGTCTTTGGGGTAAATACCCAATAGTGCAATTGCTGGGTCGTAGGGTAGCTCCATTTTCAACTTTTTGAGGAACCTCCACACTGTTTTCCAGAGTGGCTACACCAGCTTGCATCACCAGTGTAGAAGGGTTCCCCTTTCTCCGCATCCCCACCAACATCTGTCGTTTCCTGACTTGTTAATTTTAGCCATTCTGAATGGTGTGAGGTGGTATCTCATTGAGGTTTTGATTTGGATTTCCCTGATGCCTAGTGATGTTGAGCACTTTTTCATGTGTCTGTTGGCCATCTGGATGTCTTCTTTGCAGCAATGTCTGTTCATGTCTTCTGCCCATTTCTTGATTGGATTAGTTGTTCTTTGGATACTGAGTTGGATAAGTTCTTTATAGATTTTGGATAGTTGCCCTTTATCTGATATGTCCTTTGCAAACTGCAAATATCTTCTCCCATTCTGTCGGTTGTCTTTTGGGTTTGTTGACTGTTTCTTTCGCTGTGCAAAAGCTTTTTATCTTGATGAAGTCCCAACAGTTCATTTTTGCCCTTGCTTCCCTTGCCTTTGGCAATGTTTCTAGGAAGAAGTTGCTGCGGCTGACGTCGAAGAGATTGCTGCCTGTGCTCTCCTTTAGGATTTTGAGGGACTCCTGTCTCACATTTAGGTCTTTCAACCATTTTGAATCTATTTTTGTGTGTGGTGTAAGAAAATGGTCCAGTGTCATTCTTCTGCATGTGGCTGTCCAATTTTCCCAACATCATTTGTTGAAGAGACTGTCTTTTTTCCACTGGACATTCTTTCCTGCTTTGTCGAAGATTAGTTGACCATAGAGTTGAGCGTCCATTTCTGGGCTCTCTATTCTGTTCCACTGATCTACGTGTCTGTTTTTGTGTCAGTACCATACTGTCTTGATGATTACTAGAAGCTCTAATATTAATCTAGCTCCCTTTGCTCCAGCTGCATATACAACAAGCAACTTTCTGACTACTGTATATTTTACCAGGTATATGAGACAGGGATTACTTCAGAGAACAGAATGAATATTCTGATCAGTGGAAAGTAAAAACAAATTAACAAGCTTGTCTTAAGCCATGTTGGTTCTTGTGAATCTGTACACTGGAGCCAGTCACTTTGGGAACAATGCTATACACCACATCTCTGAACCTCAGAGTTGAAGTATCAGTGCATAAGGCAGTGATACCACCAAGATGAAAAGTACATCTCAGTGAAGTTGCTGGACAGGCTTGTGTGTGGCATGGCCACAGCTGTGGCCTGTTCCCTGAAACAGGCTCATCTCACTCTGTCTGAGGCTACTTGGGGGAAAGGCTCAAATCCTCCAGAAGCAGGGAGAAGTGAGAAAGGAAAGAACATTCAAGATTCCCTAAGGGGAAATTGATTATTACACCCCAAGATTTTATCTTCTTTACAAGTGTAAGTGAATATTTTTAATTATCTTAAGGAAGCACACATAACATGTTAGAGGAAGAACATGTTTTACCCAACTTTTTCCCCCAATTTTTTTCAAACAAAAAAATAAAGTATATACAAATAAAGAAGCATATCTAAGATTAAGTTGCTCTAAGTCTTTTTTAAGAAAAAGGTAGAAAAATTAGAGCAAACAACAAGAAGAATGAGCTAGCACACACACAAAAATCACTACTTACAATTATTTTGTTATTATAGAAGTTATTCACTTGACAAATCTTATCATTTTCTTTCTGGATGCCATTTTTAAACTTTTCTATATCAAAATGAGTATTCAACCATTCTTCCAAAAACTGGGTCATTTCTTTCCTATTACTTAGCACTTGCTGAAATTCAGTCTTTATGCAGTGGAAGTCATTTTCTGAAAGATCTTTGAGAATTTCCTGTTTGAAAAATAAGTATTTGATCACCTGAACACTGAGTTTTTATCTAAATATCATACATAAGGGGAAAACACCTTACTGAACTCTCATTCTTAATATTGAATATCTTGAAATAAACATAATTCTAATTTATTTTAGTTGTATTAGAAATATAATTCTAATTCAAAACTTTGTTCTAGTTATTTGAATAATAAAAATCTGGCAGTATAAGCTATGTAAGGAATGTCTACAAATTCTGCCTGTTAGAATTAAAAACCACCAAAACTATCTGTGACTACTAATCACACACATGCAGTACTGCTGCATGCAGCTTTTCTGTGCACCCAGGCCTTACACACACATTGGGAACTGGATGCCAGCCTCACACTGCTGGGTGAGAGCAAGATACTCCATGAGGAGCTGCTGTAATAACATTGTTCCAGACTCCCAGCTGCAGCTCTAGGATGTTTTAGAAAGCATTCGGAAACTTATTCTGGGGTTCTATGAATTCCCACTTATTGGGACTAAATCTACTTTTCTGTATCTGTGGAGTCCTGAAAAGCGGCTGGCTAGTCCATTACGTGGCACTCTTCACATCTGGCCAGCGGTCACCCTGCAACCTATTTTTAATTTCTGGAAAATGAAAATGGCTCTGAGCACATGCAAAAGTACCCTCTCTATATAAGAAAAAGGCTTAAAATCTAATTAAACCATTTAAAATAAACTATACCTCAATATGTAGATCCATATTCTGGCTCAATTTGAGGTCCATGAATTCTCTGGATGGTACATCATAATCTTGTTGAAGCTGCTGTATTTTAATTAGCAGTTCATTTTGCTTTTCCACTTCATCAATAAAAACTACTTCAAATTTATTGATGGATTCATGTTGTTCTTCCTTTATCTTTGTAACATGGCTTAACACATACTTGTAGAAAAACATTAAACAAATTGGGAAATGAACCTTTTATCACATTTAGAGGAAGTTTTAAACCCTCAAGACCAAGAGGTGGGATGGTATATCTTGTTTATCTATATCCTCTGGTAAGTGAGGAAGAAGGAAAGAGCCTCTCTCTATCCCCAATTTTTTCCTCTCAGTATCTTGGGAGAATAACTTCCAGACTTCAAGTTCCTTACTTTGGATTCCCTAGGGGCTACACCTCATGGATGTCCTACAATTACCTCCGATTCACTGTTAAAATGGAACATAATCTCTTTCCCTATAAACTCACCTTTCTCTTCTGCTCACTTTTTGGTTAACTATGTCACCAATCATGCAGGTACCCCAGCTAGATGCCTGAGGTTCATTTTCAACATCCCTCTCCTGCCTACCTTGGTTGGGTAACCAATGTGGGTATACCAGCCTCAAGATGTACTTCTCACATGTAGTTAGATGTCTGGCATCAAGGTGACAATAATTTGAATGTCATATGTTCCATGGACCTCCTGGATACATTCTGGATATCTGATTGCCAGGAAGAATATCAGGGCCTGAGAGGCAATCTACCGAGGAAAGACAGACACCAACTCCCTACCTCCTCAATCTCCCACCACTCCTTAACCTCTTATTGTCTGGCTCTTCCCTAACCACTCAATTAAAACTGCTCTAACAAAGGTCAACAATAAGCTCTATTATCAACAAATTGAGGGCATCTCTTCAGTTCATATTCTGGCTGTCTGAACTATCTGCCAGTCTTGACCATTTCATCTTTGACATGCTGTCCTCCACTGACTTGAGCAATAGCACTTTTGCTTGATTTTCTCCTGTCTCTTTGCCATTTCCAACCTCCAACCCATTTGTTGCTCTCTTTTCTGCTACGGACTTTTGAAAATTTATCTTTTCCAGAGTTCTCATCTTATCCTAAGGCTCTTATTTTTCTATTATGCCTTCTGGGTGACCTTACTCACACATGTATTATCTAGCATGTATATGCTGATGAATTCCAAACCTTTATCTTTAGTTCTGACTTGTCTCCAGACAAATGCCAGACTCATAACTAAGTGCCTACTTGTTTTTCTTCTTGAATGCTCCATCATGAGTATTTCTACCTCAAAATATCTCAAACTAAACACCTGATCGCTTCTCCTGTCTCGCCTGCCTTGCTCCTCTTTCTTTTTTGTTGATGGTACCACTCTCCACAAACCTGGCTATGCCCAAATTCTGGCACTCAATCTAAACATCTCCCTCCTTACCTCACTATCAATCACATGAACTTCCTATTTTAAGCTGCTGAATATTTAATTTCTTTTATCCTCCCCGTGCCTATGAATCCTTTTCTAGTAGTACGGTCACCTGTAATATCTAATCTGGACCACTATAACTGCCTTTTGTCTCTTCTCTCTGCCACAAACTCATTGCTTTTCTACAGTGAAGTAGCTAAAATGGTAATCTGATCACACTACTGCTACAACGTAAAAATAACGGCCCAGTGGCTCCCCATCATCTGCAAAATGAACTCTAAGCATTATTGCTTCAGTCCAGCTTCTACTGTGATCTCATTTTCTGTAATTCTTTATCTGGTTTGTGATACAACCTGCACGTGCTTCTGTCACTACACTTACTAGCTGCTTATATGTTTGCCTCATGCGCTAGACTAGGAGATTTCTGAGATATTATTCCTATCTGTCTCTTGAGCACCATGATGATATCTAGGCTCACAGGCAGAGCTCAAGTTTTGTTGAATGAACAGGTCCTAGAGGCACAGTGGATCCTGCACATAACTATTCTGAGATGCACATAATCTTTAATTCAGCAGTAAATATACTAAATAGCAAATATGCCGACTCCCAAAGTAGGACTTAAATGCACTGATGTTAAAACTAAAATTTATAGCAATATTTACAAAGATATTACTAAAAAAGGTAGTACCTGAAGTTTCTTCATGACTCTGTGGAATTCCATTGAACATCTTTGGTTTGCAGTGAGAAGTTTTTGAATTTGTTTGATTTGTGGATATGGAAGTGAGAGGTTTGCTTTTACTCTAACTGAAAGCTCTTTTTGGGTTTCAATTTCTTTCTCCAAGTCAAGGGATAGTCTATTTAAGCACTCATAATGATTATACCTCTCTGAGTATCTCTTCAGAAGCTCCTAAGGAAAATTAGAAATCATTCAGTTTAACAATTCATCCTGATTTAACAACAAATAGTGCTTGACCTAGAATTGCTTTTTTCTTTTAATTTTTAAATTTATTTTACTTTTAAATGTAAATTCAATTAATTAACATATAATGTATTGTTTCAGGGGTACAGTTTGTGATTCATCAGTCTTATATAAAAACCCAGTGCTCATTACAACACACACCTTCTCCAATGCCCATCACCCAGTTACCCCATCCTTCCACCCCCTCTCCTCCAGCAACCCTCAGTTTGTTCCCTATCATTAAGAGTCTCTTATGGTTTGTCTCCCTCTCTGGCTTTGTCTCGTTTCATTTTTTCCTCTCTTCCCCTATGATCCTTGCCCTAGAATTGTAACAAAATTTATGCTTTAACATTTTCTGTAGTACAGAAACAAATTAAGACCTTTGTGTTTTTAAAAAAAGGAAACTCTTATTGTTGATTTTGGATTATAGAAATAATATTTAATTACTGTGAAAATTTTAAAAATTTAAACAAATGTAACAAAGAAAACCAGAAACAACCACGGTTATCATTTTGATACATTTTCTTTTCCTTTTTTGAGCATTCATGAATTAAATGACCATCTACAAAGAGTGAGGATAAATATGAGGGAATTCAATCTAGTACGTGTTATAGTTCAAGACTGAATGCTGGCTCATGTTTACAGTAGGCAATGTGAGTTTGCAGGTCAAACAAGTGACGAAGAATCAAGCTAGCTATTTGCCAGCTTGGTGAAGCCTCTTTACACATTTCTATTCATCTGCCTAGAATCTGAGTTTTCTAACTTTTTATCAGAGTTAGAGTTCAGGTTCTATCTCTGCTACTTCCTGACCAGGGAAATCACTGAGCCATTTTCCCAACTACACAATGAAGACTATGATGACTGCCACAAAGTTTTCTAGGGGGAAGTAAATATTATAGTATATCTCTATCTATGTAATCTGTAAAATATATACAGACATTATGGCTTAAGGGAAATAAAATTATATTTGTAAAAATGTTTCCATATACAATTTTTAAACTTATACCCGATTTCAAATCCTGATTCTACCAGCCATGTGACCTTGGGCACCTACTAAACTTCCTCCTCAAGCCTCGTTTGTAAATGGGGCAATAAGGAATATCACATGAGGTAAAGCATCTGGTATATTAGTGTATTTGGCAGACACTCAATAAGCCTGGCCTCTGAGCTCAAACAACTAGAGGCTGCACAGGGGACACACTGGTCAAAGTACAGGTGGAGGAACACAGTAGTTCAAATTGCTAGTCATATAAGAAATAACACGTTTAATTCAGGGTGCTAAATAATAGAACAAGGGCCTGCTGACAATAATGAGCTTCCTTTTTAATAACTTAAGGAAAAGCTAGCTGTTCATTCATCTGGGATGTTGGAAAGGGGATTCTTGCCTTTGGTCTTAGTATGAATCACATTATGCTATGGAACAGCACTGTGTAGTAGTCATTCATTTGTACTTTTAAAACATATTCTGATAGGAATGTGCTAAGTGACATAAAAACACACACAAAAAGTCTTTAGGGATCTTGCATTTGGAGAGCAGTGACAGTTAATCGTGTTGGCCTTTTCCCTCAGCATATATTCAGAATTCAAATATTTCCCACTGCTTCCATTGATACCTCTTTAGGCTCAGCCACCATCATCTTGGCCTGGATTATTGAACTTAGTCTCTCAAATGTTCTTCCTGCTTCCACTCTGTCCATTTTCAACACAACAATCAGAGTCATCCCTTTAAAATGTAAGTCAGATCACATCTCTCTCATGGTCAAAACCCTCCAATAGATCTCCATTTCACTCAGATTAAAACCCAAAGATCTTTTAAGGCCCCACAGCCTGCGTCTTCCTTATGAGCTCTCTGACCTGATTTCTTATTAGCTTTCCCCCTTCTTGATGCTCCTGGAACCCACCAGGCACTCTTCTGCCTCAGGAGCTTTGTACTCGCTATTTTTTCTTCTCATCCTGTTCTTCCCCCAGCCAGCTATATGGCTTAATCCTTTACCTCTTTTAGGTATTTACTCAAATCCCACCTTTCCAGTGGGGCCTTAAAATATGTTTTGTGTTAAAATAAATAAATTAATAAAATAAATAATAAATAATAAAATAATAAATTAATAAAAAATAAAACACACAGTTTTGTGTGTTTGTGTGTGTACATAAGCACCCACATGCACACCTATACTAGATTATAAAATTTAAAAAAACATTGACCATTATCTATTTATTCATTCCACAGACATTCCTTGGATTCCATTTAGGCCTTTGGAAGAGTACCAATATTCATTTGTAATTTTAACATAGGGCACTTACTTTTATCCTAGAGCATTTTTCTCTTAGGCTTTCTGTGAGGTGGTGTCTTTCATTACATTGTAACTGTTTTTCATATTTTACCACCTCTTTATGGTTCTGTTGGTCCTATGTTGGTACAAAGAAATAAACAAGGCTTCAACTATAACTACATTCACATATAATGTCTATACGCTTTTCCAATTACATTTTTTCACATCATTTCAATAATGGAATTATAAACTTGTAACTCAAAAACAAAGTTAAAAATGGCCAGAAAACGATTAAGAGTACCATTAGGTTGTAGTGAATGGCCTCAACTCATTGAGAAAAAATGTGGAAGAACCACATATTTTTTGAGATGGGATTTATTCCTGTAACCGTCAGAGTTGAAAACTAGATATTAGATTTACATCTGATTCTTACGATTCTAAGTTTCCGAGTCAGAATTAGTCTCTGAATTGCTGCCAAATAGTACACTAGCAAAACCACCTGAAATATCTCTATTCATACTCTTCCCAGCACCTTGGAACACAAAATGTGTATCCTGTTACATTTTGTACTTGTGATTAGAAGTATAAAACAAAACGTTTTCTCCCATTTATTCACTACACTACTTAGAAGAATGACTAATAAATATTTGTTGAATGAATTAAATTTCTTTATGAATTTCATTAGGGTCCACATAAGGATGGTTCCCAAGTGTACATGTTTCTATTGATATTGAAAATGATTCGGGTCTTCTACTCTCGTTGAATTATGAGAATAAAAAAAGATTTTTATAGATTTTATATAATTTCTTATTTGTCTGAATTTTATGTTATTTTCTAGAGGGTTCAACTGAGTTTTTTAAGACGTGATTCTGAACATGTAAAGACAGTCACACTGGCTGAAATTCCTTCCACCGTATGTCTGGCCACTTGCCTCCAATGGCACTGAGAAGAGTGCATGCCTAAAACTGTCATGTGGAGGCAGAGAAATGGGCACTTACTCTTTTACAAATCTAGTCCTTCAAATGTTTTTCTATTGAGGATAATGCCATTTCCTGGTTTAAAAAAGCCTTTTAAAAATTACATTAAAGAAAATGGTCTGCTTTATGTAACAAATCTTTTCTTAAAAATAAATTAAAATGATATTTTCTGAAAAATATTTTGGCTTCTTTTAAAACTGTATCTTCTATTTGTGTGAAAAATTATAGTAATACTTTTCCCATCATCCTTTACTGTTTGTAGAAATTTCCAAAAAGAAAAAAGAAAAAAAAACCCCACAAACCCCCTCCCCCCAAAACAAAAGAAACCAAACAAACCCAAAAATCCCACAACAACAACAAAACCCAATTATTCCCCTTTCCAGAAAAGCTTGATTCTTATAGACAGTTACTAAATAAGGGAAGATTCTGAACTCACTCTAGCTATCATTTCTCTTAAGGTTTCCCTGAATTGGTCTCTTTCCATTTTGAGAGACTCTTTTATCTTTCTTAGCTCATCTCTTTCTTTAGCTAAAATTCTTATTTCTTCAAGGCTTTTATGAAGTTTCTGAGTCAAGTGTAAGTTATCCATTTGCATACATAAATTTTGGGCCTCAAATCGCTGCTTCAATTGTTCCATTTTGTTTATATTTTTATGAGTTTTATTGACATCTTCTTTCATTTTAAGAAGTCGAAGCTCTTTTTTCTGAAGTTCTTGTATCTTGAGATAATTATAAAACAAGTTAGAAGGCAAGTACAATTCCTTCAAGGAAGGCAAACAGTGTCTGCTGGTTATATATGTACATCTCTATCTCTATCTCTATATATCTGTATCCATATTGTTTCTCATTCCACAAATGATTTTGGACAGTTACTCTCCAAAGAACAAAACAACACATACCTTTTGCTGTAATTCATCTTTAGATTTATTTAAATCCTTTTGAATATTTGAAATCTGAGTTGTCTTTTCTGAAACTCTCTCTCTGAATTTATCAATAGTTTCTTGGTGTTCTTTCAAATGCATGTGAGCAATTTTTAGTTCCTGTTGTGTCTCCAAATCCTTTATTAGAAGAAATTGAGAAATATCATGATATCAAGGCATATTACCTTTCCTTAATGATGAACCAGTTTAACAAAATCTTAAAAAATGCACGCTATAGTTAAAAACAACCAGCATACCACCCCCAGATTAGACCCGTACAGAAGGATATAAACTAAAGTCCCTATCCCTAGCCTTCCCCAGCCTCGTTGGGCTGCTTGGTGATCTCTGCTGCTGCTTTCCTCCCTCTCATACCACTTGGGGATTATTCTAAATCAGTAACACATAAAAAGGGCCCCATTCTCAAGCTTAGTAATCCATTATACAGATGTACCCTACTTAGCCCAGTGCCTTATTGATAGACACTTGGATTACTTCTAGATTTTTGTCAGCACTAACAATGTTGCAGTGAATGCAGCTGTATTTCTGTCCAAATGTGTGAATGTATTGGTAGGATAAATTACTACAGGTGGAATCGCTATAGCAGATGTATATGCGGACAAATCTTTAATAAGGCAGTGTCAGACTGTCTCCCTAAAAGGTTGTGACATTTACGTTTTCACCAACTGTTATAAGAAGGAAGCTTCTGGTATGAACGACACATTTACTGGATGGGTAGAAAGAGCACAACTCACTCTAGCTTTGGTTTCCTGTAGGTTTGCCTGGAGCTGGTCTCTCTCCAATTTCAGATTATCTCTTTCTTTCATTACAGATTTCATTTCTTCAAGGTTTTCATGAAGCTTCTGAGCCAAATTTAAATTCTCCATTTCTATTTTGTCCAGAGTTAAACTTTGGGCCTTGAATTGTTTCTTCATTCGCTCTATTTCAGACATTTTTTTCTGTGACTCACTGACATCTTCTTTTAACTTAAAAAGTTGATGTTCATTTGCCTTAAGTTGTTGAATCTTAAGATAATCATAAAATAATGTGTTAGGAATAAGACAGTTTTTAAGGGAAGGAGAGTTTCTAAATCGATTAAGACAATAGTCTTCCTATGTTGCTCATTAATATTCTACAAAATTTCACACAAAATTTATTTTCTTTTGAGGTATAACATATATAAGTATATTAATCTTAAGTGTATAGCTTAATTATTCTTGACGTATGTATACATCTATATAATTATAACCCAGACTAAAATTTAAAACATGTCTAGCACCCCCTAAGGTTCCTCTATGCCCCCCTCCTAGAGCTAACCACTATTCTGAACTTTTTTCATCCTAGATAAGTCTTGCCTGCTTTTGAACTTAAAAATCACAATGTATTTATCCATTCTCCTATAGCTAGACATTTTACTTGTTTTCCATTTTTTGCTGTTATGATTATAGAACTGTTATGAGCATTCTTGAACATAACTTTATGTGGAAGTATGCATTTTTTCCTCTTAGGTACATACTCAAGGAACAGAAATGCTGAGCCACAGGCAGGTGTATGTTCAGCACTAGTAAAACTGCCAAGATGTTTTCCAGTGTGGCTAAACCATTTTACATCCCCAAAGGAGCTTATGCACAAATAAATCAAATATCCAAACCAGCACATTCTCCATACCTTTTCTTGTAATTTAGCATTTGAACTTTCTAAATCCATCTGCATATTTGATATTTCATCTGTCTTCTCAGAAACAAGGCCCTTGAGTTTATCAATAGTTTCCTGGTGCTCTTTCACATGCACGTAAGCGATTCTTAGTTCCTCTTGTTTTTCCAGCTCCTTTATCATTAGAGAAATTTTAAGAATGGTGACACGGCTTAATATTAACTAGTATTTTTTTTCTGAAAGTGATATATTTCCTTAGTATAAATAATAAAACTATTACTTCTTATTCTACATCTTTGTTAGGAAGTTATAAGGTTTCCCTGCCTCCCTTTCCCTGTCCCCACCTCCCCACAACCTATTCCTACTTTTGAGAGGCAGACACATGATCCATATACTATTCTACAGCTTGCTTTTCCTTCTAAGAGTCATTTGGGCTTCCAAATCAGGACATTCAAATCTATTTCTTTCTTTCTTTCTTTTCTTTCTTTCTTTCTTTTCTTTCTTTTCTTTCTTTCTTTCTTTCTTTCTTTCTTTCTTTCTTTCTTTCTCTTCTTTTCTTTTTTCTTTCTCTCTTTTCTTTCCTTTCCTCTTTCTTTCTTTTCTTTCTTTCTATGTGTTGTATAGTATTCTGATATATCGCTCATGTTTACCCAGTTTCCTTCTGATGGACATTTAGATTGTTATTAAATTTAGATTTTTATTAAAATTTGCTACAATGAACAACCTTGTGGTGTATGTGTGTTTGTGTACGTATATAAATATACATGTTGGATGAAGTCTACAAAAAAATTACCAGTTACAGAATTTGATTTTTAGAACAGTATCAAATTACCTGCCTGAAAGTCTGTATCAGTTCACTCACACCAACACTGCCACTCATGTCAAAGAATGGCTCACTGCTGTCAGGAAAACATCGTGTTTACTCACTAGTATAGGAAGAGTGACTTACTTTAGCTTCTTTTTCTCTGAGGCTTTCCCTGAGCTGGTCTCTCTCCATCCTAAGGGTTCCCTCTGCACTTCTGAGGGCATCTCTTTCCTCAGTAACACATTTCATTTCTTCAAGGTTTTCATGAAGTTTCTGACACAACTTTAACTTCTCGGTTTCTACACTTTCCAGGGTTGAATTCTGGGCCTCTAATTGCTTCTTCAATTGCTCTGTTTGATACATACTTTCTCGGAGATCATTTTTTGCCTTCAGAAGTTGATGTTCTTTCTCCTGAAGTTCTTGGATCTTGAGATAATCATACAATAAATTAAGATATAGATAGGTATTGAAAAAAATGCTAAATAATACTTTCGAAATTAAGTAGCTTTGTCTTCAATTTCAGGCTAATTCATATCTAGTTTCATTACACAAAAGACCTACTTCAAACTCGCAAAAAAAAAAAAATACCTGTGCTTTTAAGGCAGCATTTGAGTTTTCTAAATCCATTTGCATATTTGATATTTCATCTGTCTTCTCAGAAACAAGGCCCTTGAGTTTATCAATAGTTTCCTGGTGCTCTTTCACATGCATGTAAGCAATTCTTAGCTCCTCTTGTTTTTCCAGCTCCTTTATCATTAGAAAAAGGAAAATGATATATTCAGAGTAACAAAATTCAAACTGTGTGTAGAAAGGCAGAGAGAGGGTAAAAGGTAATTATGCCCCCCGCCCCTGTTAGACCTCATCCTTTAAGTTTGTCTTAAATGTCAATACATGCTAGATACATTACTCCACAACTTACCCCTTTTCGTAATAGGATACTTCCAAATCAGCACCATGGCACTACCTCCTTCTTTACTGGTCTGAATGTGCGGCCCTTAATTAACCAGTCCCCTGCTAACCGACATTTAGCATCTTCCCTATTTTTTTGTTTGCTTTGCACAATTGTGTTGATGTGTACAGGATATATAGTTATGACTGGACTTTTGGGCTCAATGAATAAACTTATTGAAATATTTGAAAGATAGTACCAAATAGTCCCCCTCCAACCTTCCCCAAGGCTGGACCAATTTTACACTCCCACCAATCCTCTTGATAGCCCATGGTTCTTTTAGGACATGATGTCCTATTTACTGGATGGGGGAAAGACGGCAACTCACTCTAATTACAGTTTCTTTCAGGTTTTCCTTGAGCTGGTCTCTCTCTACTTTGAGAGTCTCCTCTACACTCCTAAGATCATCTCTTTCTTTTGTAACAGATCTCATTTCTTCAAGGTTTTTGTGAAGTCTCTGAGTTAACCTTACATTCTCCATTTCTTTATTTTTCAGAGTTGACTTTTGGGCCTCAAACTGGTTCCTGAAGTATTCCATGTCACATATTTTTTCCTGAGTCTCACTGACAGCTTTCGTCTTAAGAAGCTGATGTTCTTCTTCCTGAAGTTCTTGAATCTGAGAAAAAATAAAACAAGTTAGGACAAAGGCAGAAATTTGTAGGAAAAAGAGGAATTGTTTCTAAATTCAGTCATCTTTACATTTTATCTAATGTATATATACTATTTTCTTCCACAGGGAAATGAGCAACACAATAATCAGATGTCATTTTCCAACTTAACAAAATAAGACCTACCTTTTCTTGTGATTCAGCATCTGAGTTTTCTACCTCTCTCTCAATATTTGCTTCTTGGTCTGTCTTCTTTGAAATATTCCTTGTACTAATGGTTTGTTCGTGCTCCTTCAAAAGAACATAAGTAGTTTTTAGTTCCCGTTTGATTTTCAGTCCCTTTGTGATTGGATAAAAATTAATAAAACAACAGTGAATATCACTGTTAACTACCTTAACATTATTTTTGTACCTAAAAAAAGATTAGAAGAAGCAAACTTACTTCAGCTACAGTTTCTTTAATGTTTTCTTTGAGTTGTTCTCTCTCCATTTGAAGAACTTCCTGCACCCTTTTCAGTTCATCTCTTTCCTTCATTATAATTTTTATTTTGTCTTGACTTTCCTGAAGTTTCTCAGTCAACTTGAGCCTCTCACTTTCTATATTTTGTAATGATGAATCTTTGACTTTGAGTTGCTCCTTTAATTGCTCCAGTTCACTCATTTTTTCCTGAGTCTCAATGATTTCTTTGGTGCTAATAAATTGTTCGTGTTTCTCATGGAGCTCTTGGATCTTAAAATAATAATAAGTTAACAGCCAAAATATACATACACGTAAAATGTGTGTGTTTATATATGTATGTGTGTATATATATAGATCTGTTTTTGTATTTTTTTTTTAGAGATTTTATTTGACAGAGAGAAAGAGATAGCAAGGGGATGGGGGGGAGGGGTAGAGGGAGAGGGAGAAGCAGGCTTCCCGCTGAGTGCGGAGCTTGATCCCAGGACCCTGAGATCATGACCTGAGTTGAAGGCAGCCGCTTAACCGATTGATCTGTTTTTGTTTTTGAAGGAAAAACACCCAGGATGTTCTGCATAACAATCTAGTATGCAAAATTAGTTTCTGTAGTTCAGTTAGCTAGCTCCCTCAGGTTTTCTCCTTCATGTCCTTCACCCCCAATTTACCTTTTTCTGTAATTCATCATTGGTTGTTTCTAATTCCTTTCGAAGGCTGGAGAGTTCAGTTTCCCTCTCTGAAAGATTCACTCTCAGCTTATCAATAATTTCCTCCTGTTCTTTCAGGTGACAATGAGCAACTTTCAGTTCCTCTTCGGTTTTCAGGTGCTTTATTATTAGAGGAAATTGTTGAGAAATTTATAGAAACATTATAACCATTATACTCTAACTCCTTTTCCCAAAGGTTTAATTTTTACAAAAATATCTGCTTATAAAATAACAATAATAAAAAAAGCACACAGGGAAAGGATGAAACCTACCTTAGCTGTAATTTCTCTCATGTTCTCTTTGAGCTGGTGAGTTTCAGACTGAGGAACTTCTTGCAGCCTCTCGGCCATCTTGAGCCTTTCCATGCCCACTTGTGGCAGTGCTGCCTCTCCAGCTTCGAGTGGCTCCTGCAGTTGCTCCAGCTTGCTCAGGATTTCCTCAGCCTCATCATCCTTTTCTTTCACATTGAAGGTCTGATCTTGTTGATCTTGAGGCTCCTGAATCTTAAGAGAATCCTAAAACAATAGAGTTGACAACCAAAGAAAGAAATCAGGACATTTTCTAAAACGATTAAGTCAGGATTCAGTGGCTCATTACAGAGCATTCTTTCCACTCTCCCACTTGTCATTACTCAGGTATTGAACACTTATTTCCTTAGGGTTCATTGTGTTGTTACTATCGTATTAGAGGCTGGAGATACAATGGTAAATGAGACTTACATGATCTTTGCCCTCCTGAGACTTGCACTTTAGAGGGAAAGATGGACATTATGCCAAATCTTACCAAACAGAGGTTCTGGGTTCCTGCAGGGTATGTATGTGGCAAGCCTAACTTACCCTGAGTGGTTAGGAAGGGCTTCCTGGGGGATGGAAAGCTTCAGTTGAGAACTGAAGGATGAGAGCACTAGTTAGGTAAGGGCGTATGGAAATGATGCAGGTGGGGAGACCAGAACATCTGAAAGCCATGATGTGTAGAAGCACAATGCTGGAGCATCATGAGCAGGGCTAAGAGTGAGCAGAAATAAGGCTGGAGACCAGCAAGGAATGGGACCCAGGGCCTCAGAGGCCATGTGAGGGATTCCAGTCTTTAGTTCAAGAGTAGCAACAGACTATTAAAGGGTTTTAAGAAGAAAAGATTACTTGGGTTCAGAACGGGGAATGAATTACAGAAGTAGAGGAATGAATATGGGGAGACCAATAAGGAGGCTACCACAGAAAGCCAGGGACAGAGATTATGGTGGCTTGGTTTAAGGTGTTGGCAATGTGGGGAGAAAAGATGGAAGATTTCACACACATATAGGCACACACACACACACACACACACACACACACACACACACACACACACCTCTTAAAATCAACAAGGTTTGGTGCTTGGATTATAGAGTGAATGGGAGGAAAGGATACTGGGGAGGGTGATTCTCAGATTTTGGTTTCAGGTACTGAGGAAGTGCCTTATGAGATGCTGTAGGAATAGATTTAAAGAAGGAAAGAAAATGGTTTTTCTGGCTTTATCCTTTCCTGTACTTTAGCATTGCTTTTTCTAAATCATTTTTAAATATTTAAGAAGACCACTGTCTTCTCTGAAGCATTTCTCTCAATTTCAACAGTTTTTTAGTATTTATATTTTTAGTTCTGTTTCCAATCACTTCATAATTAAGAGACATTTAAAGAAAACATGATAGTAACATTATAAATACAACACAAGTGCTTCCTTTTCCAAAGACTTGATTCTTATAAAACACTTATTAAATGGAAGGAAAGGATGAAACTTACTTCAGCCAACGTTTCTCTAATGTCTTCTTGCAGCTGGTCTTGTCCAACCTGAACTGCTTCTTGCATCGTTTGAAGCTTGTCTCTTTCCTCAGTTAGAGATTTTGTTTCTTCATGACTTTCTGGAAGTTTTTCAGTCAATTCAAGCCTTTCTATTTCTATGCGTGCCGATGTCACTGAATCCTTGGTTTTGAATTGCTTCTCCAATAGCTCCACTTCATCCACTGCCCCCTGAGTATCACTGACTTCTTTCACATTAGGCACTAGC
Source organism: Eumetopias jubatus (assembly GCF_037043125.1). Classification (NCBI taxonomy): domain Eukaryota; kingdom Metazoa; phylum Chordata; class Mammalia; order Carnivora; family Otariidae; genus Eumetopias; species Eumetopias jubatus. Next base: position 118,209,047 of record NW_028274808.1, on the reverse strand, counting down.
GCCTGCTCCTCACGAAGCACTGGGATCTTGTGATGTGCATAAAATACCAAGGTTACTCTGATTATCACTATGGTGTGTGTGTGTGTGTGTGTGTGTGCGCGCGCGCGCGGACGCCAGAAGGAGATTCTATTAAAGCACAGGGACAGGACCAGGGGCAGAAGGAGCTGCTGCTGTGTTATCATAATTCTTTAAAGAGAAAAGATGAGGATATTATCCACAGAAATAAAAGTGATCCTGAGCCCACAGCCTACTGTGGATCACGAACTCCAATTTATTCATTTTCCCTTGATTCCTACCAAAGCTACTCATGACTTTTCTGCTGGTCATATTCCGCCATAATTTTCTTTTGCTCCAGCTTACATCCAAAGTGAATCAGTTCTTATACTTGGCTAACACACTGTCAATTTAGTCAGCTGCACACTTCTTCATTTCTATACTAGTTCCCAAATGCCACAGGAGAAAAGTCATCATTGAGCAGATTATATCTCAATAAACGAATGGTCCCTCATTCTCAGATGAGCGTCAATGCTATGTCTCAATTTTTTTATGTTTACAGATTGATTCCCATTTCCTATGGTCATTAGTGGTTCCATGTAACTTTGCATATCATATTTCTGCATTTTTCCTACTGGAATTGAGGGATTATTTTATACGCCCACACTTGGGGGGAGAGAACAATGTCTTAATCATATCTAGTTTCAAAGGCTTGCACACAGTGGCCTTTAACCTAGGTTGGTTCAGTTATCCCAATGTTTCATTTTCTCTATGGCACTTGCCATTATCTCACATTACCTTACTCATTTGTTTGCTTATTTACCAGTTACCTCTTTCCACTAGAGTCAGCTCTATGATCATAGAAATTTTGTTCACCTTGTTCCCATTTTATTTCTATAACCCAGGACTCTGCCTGCCACGTTACAGACTCAACAAATAGTATCCAATAAATGAATGAACTATTCACACAGTCACTACTTATTGCTCACCTTTCCTTGAAATAAAAAAGAAAAGAAGAAGGGACAAAGGAGAGAAGAGACAAACCTTTTCTTGTAATTCAACACTGGATTTTTCTAAGTCCTTCTGAATATTTATTATTTGAGCTGTCTTCTCAGAAATGTTTTTTCTTAGTTCATCAATAGTTTCTTCTTGTTCTTTAAGATGCACGTGAGTAATTTTTAGTTCTTCTTTTGTTTCTAGACCCTTTATTAGCAAGTGGAATTTAAAGAATATTATAACCACATCATCCTAACATTGCCTCCCCCTTTTCCAATTGGCTCCGTTTTAAAGAAACATTTAATAGATGATGAAAGAAAAGGGTAATAACTTACTCTAACTTCGATTTCTTTTATGTATCCTTTAAGTTTCTTTCTCTCTATTTCAAATGATTCCCGTAATTCCTTTAGATCATTTCTTTCTTTGGTTATGGATTTCATTTCCTCATAATTTTCATGGAGCTTCTGAGCCAACTCTTGCCTCTCCATCTCTATACGTTCTAATGTTAATTCTTGCTTCCTTAGTTCATTCTTCAAATTCTCTATTTCATTCATCTTTTCCTGCATCTCATTCATTTCTTCTTGTATACTAAGAACTTGTAGCTGTTTTTCTTGTAGTTGTTGGTTCTTAAGAAATAAAATTTTTAATTACCATTTTGCCTATATACTCTTAAAATCTCATGTAAAATGTACTTTGCTGAATGGAAATAATCATTATCACAGCCCTGCCTACACTCCCAATGTAAACAGACAAGCAGCTATAAAAGTAAAGTAACCTTCTAAGCATAGTGACTGTAGTAGGTTGAATAGTGTCCTACCCAAAATTCAAGTCGATTCAGAACTTCAGAATATGACCTTACTTGGAAGTACGGTTTTTGCACATGTAATTAATTAAGGATTGAGAAGAAATCCTATTGGATTGGGGTGGGCCCTAAATGCAATGAGAGTGTCCTTGTAAGAGGCAAAAAAGGACACACAGAGACACAGAGAAAGTCCTGTGAAGATGGAGGCAGAGATAAGAGTGATAGAGCTATAAGCCCAGGACACCAAGGAGAGCTGGGAGCCAAGGATAGTTATTAGACGCAAGATTCTTCCCTAGAGCCTTCAGAGGAGTATGGTATTGCCAGCAACTTGATTTTGGACCACTACAATCCAGAAATCTGACAATAAATTTCTGTTGTTCTTTAGCCACCAAGTTTATGGTAATTTGATACAGAGGGTCTAGGAAACTAATACAGTGTCAGTAGGTTAATCAAGGAGGCAAAGTGAAAATGAGAAAAACTTGAAAAGAGACTAATTAAATTTAAAGATATAGTTGCCAAATAACTATAATTCCTCAACTCTTAAAAACTTGTGGATAATCTATTTTTACTTCTAATAAGGTCCTTATGGGGTGGCCCAAAAAACACTGAGGCATTAACTTTTTTTTAAATTAAACTTATTTAAATTCAATTTAATTAACGTATAGTGTAGTATTAGTTTCAGAGGTAGAATTTAGTGATTTATCACTTGCATATAACACCCAGTGATCATTACTTCAAGTACCTTCCCCAAATTTCCCCTCCAGCAACCTTCAGTTTGTTTCCTATAGTTCAGAATTTCTTATGTTTTGCCTTCCTCCCTGTTTTCATCTTATTTTTCCTTTCCTTCCCTTATGTTCATCTGTTTTGTTTCTTAAATTGCACCTATGAGTACAATCATATGGTATTTGTCTTTCTCTGACTTGTTTTGCTTAGCATAACTTCTAGCTCCATCCACATCATTGCAAATGGTAAGATTTCATTTTTTTGGATGGCCGAGTCATATTTCATTGTAAATATGTATATACCACATCTTCTTTATCCATTCATCTGTTGGTAGACATCTGGGCTCTTCCCATATTGTGGCTATTGTGGACATTGCTGCTATAAACACTGGCATGAATGTGCCCCTTCGAATCACTGTTGGTATCCTTTGGGTCAATACCCAGTAGTTTTATTGCCAGGTTGTATGGTAGCTCTATTTTTAACTTTTTGAGGAACCTCCATACTGTTTTCCAGAGTGGCTGCACCAATTTGCATTTCCACCAACAGTGTAGGAGGGTTCCCCTTTCTCTGCATCCTCGCCAACATGTGTTGTTTCCTGAGTTGTTATTTTTAGTGAGGCATTCACTTTTTTTAAAGTTCATAAATATGTATAAGTCTATCTCTTTTTTTCAGTTCAATTAATTAATGAATAATGTATTATTAGTTTCAGAGGTAGAGGTCAGTGATTTATCAATCTTATGTAATACCCAGTGCTCAATACTGAGGCATTAACTTTTACATAAGCCTATTAATTTCACTTCTTTAGGCTGAGTATGAAACAGACATCAGGTTTTAGTAAATTTAATTAGGTTATAGTGAAAGGGAGGAGAATTAAGAGTATATTAAGAGAAAAACATTCCACAGAAGCGCAATGGAAATCACAATATATTATTTATAATGCATGTGGCACTGTCCTTAGAGTAAACAGAAAGACCTCAGCGGGTACATTTTAGAATTACTTGGGCAATACAATTATTACAAGAGTCTTAGCCCTTATACAAATATTACAACAGCACCTTACTTCCATAAAATAAATGAGTCAGGAAACTGTAAATGTCTAAGAGATGGTAACAGTCATAAATCTTACATTTTAAAGAATCAGTACTATATCTTTATAAAGGAAGGATCTTTGTGTTACTGACTAATGGATCTCAAGACCCAGAACAGCATTTGGGCTATGGGGAGTTCCCAATAAGTTTCTTTTTTTTTTTTTTTTAAAGATTTTATTTATTTATTTGAGAGAGAGAGAATGAGAGATAGAAAGCACGAGAGGGAGGAGGGTCAGAGGGAGAAGCAGACTCCCTGCTGAGCAGGGAGCCCGATGTGGGACTCGATCCCTGGACTCCAGGATCATGACCTGAGCCGAAGGCAGTCGCTTAACCGACTGAGCCACCCAGGCGCCCCTCCCAATAAGTTTCTGATGAATGAATATATTATATGATAATTTAGATGAATCAAAGCCTTCTCTCTCATCTAAAGACTAGGGTAATATAATCCTCACAAAGAGTGTTGGTTAAGATATAGGTATGAGTTGAAACTGTCCACATAAATAATTAGCATTAAAATGTGTTCATTTGGGAGATAATGCTATTTCTAGAACTTAGCTCTATAGCAATCAAAATGTATTTAAAAAAAAGTTTAGTCAGGAAATATAATATGGCTAGGAAGGTAACTTTAAAATTCACCTTTTCCTTTAGCTTTTCTTCAACTGCTGCTAACTTCTCATAGGTCCTAGAAAGCTCTTCCTCTTTCTTTATGGTGTGGTTCTTTTCTTGTACAATGATCTCTCGTTGCTTTTTAAGTTCATCTCCAAGAATTCTTAATTCTTCTTGGTTTTCAATAGTCTAGAATTAAAAAAAAGTTGAGATTAAAATTAGTATTACATTTATAAAATCAGGTAAAAATCAGCATTTACCTCAGCCTAAAAATGAAGAAATCATGGCAAATTCTATTGGAAAAGACTACCTTAAAAAGAAAGTCTTTAATTTAATCATATAGATGCCAAGCATCTGCTTTTTATGCTGTTTCTTTATTGCTCCACTTATATTCCTATCATGAAAATTAGAACTGGATTTGGTATTCTGTCTCGAGAGGTTTGCCCGTTTTCTACCCTTAAGCCAAAGGAGACTGTTTCTAAGCTTTCATGGACTGATGACAAGACTACAGTTATGGGCTTTTCATATGCTAGAATGGTTATGATTTAGGGCACCAGTTAACAGCAAGCTCAAAATGGCAGCCATCCTTTGCTAGCATGACTTGGGCTAACCCTAGTTATAAGCTTAAACAGTGACATTCTCACGTATCATGACCATAAAAACATTGCAAATATGAGACCAAGAACAGACTATGACTTTTGTCTGTATTCTTATTTAAACTTAGCTCTTTTGACCAGACAATCCCAAGAAATATGGAAAATTACACAAAAGGTCAGGTTCTCCTGAAATCCACAGCAAACTTCTAAAAATGTGAATTTCAATATTGTCCCAAATACAGAAAAAAAACTAAAGTAGATTTGACAATATGGCAAACATTAACAACAAATAATTAAAAATGAAGTTTAAAAATTATAACAGAATAAAAAAAATTTAGGAACAAATTTAACAAAATATGGACAAGATCTGTACACTAAAATCTACAACACATCACTGAGAGAACAGATAATTTATAGAAAGATATGCAATGGCCAATAAACATATGAAAAGATGATCAATATCCTTAATCATTAGGGAAAGGCAAATGAAAACAATGAGGTACATACTCAATAGGATGGCTAAAATTGAAAACACCAATAATAGGAAGCATTGGTGAGGATGTGGAGCCATCAGAATTCTCTTAATTTGCTGATGGGAATGTAAAATGGTACATCTACTTTGGAAATCAGTCTAGTAATTTGCTATGACCCTGATATTCCATTTAGATACCCCAGAGAAATTTTTAAAAAAATGTTCATAAAAAGTTTTGTGTAAGAATGTTTACAGCAGCTTCACTCAAAATAGCCAAACACTGGACAGAACTCAGGTTTCCATCAACAGGAGAAAGGCAAAACAACTTGTGGCCTATTCATACATGGAACACTACCCAGCAATAAAAAGGAATGTAAAAAAGTAGGTACAAAAGAGTACATGCTGTATGATTCTATTTGTATGGAGTTCTAGAAGAGACAAAGTGACCAATGCTTAAAAACTGTCAGGACAGTGATTATATGGGGTAGAGAGTGAGATTGGAATTGACTGGGTCAAGGCACAAGAGAACTCTGTAGGGTGAGGCAAATGTTCTACACCTTGACTGGGGTAGAGGGTACACAAGTAGAAACATTTGTCAAAAGTCATCAGACTATACACTTGCATCAGATACATTTCTCACATGTAAATTATGCCTCAGTATTGTTGTAAAAATCCAGAACATACAAGACAAAAACATACAGCTAAGTATACAGTGCTTAAATACTACCATTTCAATATTTTCCCTTAGGTCAGTCTGTAATTGTTCCTTTTCTGATGTAATACTCTCTAACATTTGTTGCAGTTTATTTTTCTCCTGTATTAAAGAAAATATCTTTCTCTGTTGCTCAGTTAGCTCATTATCTTCAACATTCGCAATCAGTGCTTGAGTATTTTTGGCTTTCAAATTCTGTTTATCTGTGTCAACCATCTAAAATATAAATAGATTAAACAAGAATTTCTCAATTAATAACAATTTTAATAATAATAAAAATTGCCAAAACTTTTATTACTTATTATTTACCAGGCACTATTTTTTTTTTTTAAGATTTTATTTATTTATCTGACAGAGAGAGACACAGCGAAACAGGGAAACACAAGCAGGGGGAATGGGAGAGGGAGAAGTAGGCTTCCCGCCGAGCAGGGAGCCTGATGCGGGGCTTGATCCCAGGATCCCGGGATCATGACCTGAGCCGAAGGCAGATGCTTAATGACTGAGCCACCCAGGTGCCCCATACCAGGCACTATTTTCATATACTGACACATTTAATCTTCACTCTAACCTTATGAGATAGGTACTAGTATTACTTCCATTTGACAGATAAGGAAATTGAATCCGAGAGAGGATGATAGGTCACTTGCCCAAGGTCACTCAGGTTTTGAAGCCAAGAGGTCTGGCTCCAGAGTTTGTGCCCTTAAGCATACTCTTGTTCATGGATTAAGAACTATCTGGACAGCTGTAGCTATTTAACAATTATCTTCATGTATGATGATGGGTCAACCTAATTTCATGAAAGAATAAGCCACCTTGAACTCCACCACTTTCTTTCCATCAAAAGCTGGAAATGATTCTCTATCCCCCACTCCCAACAAATCATTATTTTCAGAAGCAGTTATATTCACAAAAGGTTGGAGTTTTATCATAGGAGAGGGCAAAATAACTTTGATAAAAACAGATTTCATATTATAGTAGTATAATCCACCTTTTAAAAATATATACTTTTTATATACTGCTTAAGAAAAGCATGTTATATAAATTCATTTATCCATAAACAAGTGTTAAGCAAAGGTACCCTAACACGTGTACTCCTTGAGAAAGTGAGACAAAGACTAACATTACAATCACTGGTATGAAATTAGGGTATCACTATGTAACCATACACATCCAGGAAATACAGCTCCATAGCGGCTATATATGTTTTAAAAAAGTTTTAATAATAGGGGTACCTGGGTGGCTTAGTGAGTTAAGCATCTGACTCTTGATTTCGGCTTGGGTTATGGTCTCAGGGTTGTGAGATGTAGCTCTGTGTCAGGCACTGTGTTCAGTGGGGAGTCTGCTTGAGATTCTCTTTTCCTCTCCCTCTGCCCCTCCCCCTGCTCTCTCTCTCAAATAAATAAATAAAAGCTTTAAAAAAGTTTTAATAATAATCTACAATTACATTGGAAAAAAATTGAAAAATAAAGAGAGAAAAAATCATCCAATGTCACCAGCTTCACACAACCCACTACTACAATTCTAGAATATTTCCTTTCAGAGTCTGTTCTTGAAAAAATTTTTCTTGAACACAGTAATTATGATTAATATATACAGAATTCAGTTTTGCTCTTTTCCATTTAGATCACATGCATTTTCCCATGCTGTTACATAATCTTCAACTTATAATTTTTAGTAGTTGCTCAATTCTCTAGAGTGGGTTTGGACAAACCATACTTTAACTATTCTCTTACCGTTGGCAGTATGCATGAGTTTCTGACAATGGAAAACACAGGGCTAACTACATGAGAACTTAAGGTAAGGAACAGATAGTTGTTGGGACTAGTTTGTCAGATACTGTACTTCAGAATCTCATATCTGTGCTCCTAAACATAGGAATGTACACAAAGACAAAGAAGGCTGAGACAAAGTATGTGAGAATACCCAAGGGACATTTCAGAAATGAACCCAGCCTAGAAAGTATTTCAGCTACCATGAACAATATCTAACATATCTTATTAAATAAAGAAAAGGAATTGTGTCCTTTATATGAGATAAGTTTACTAATCATTGTTTAAGATTTGTGTTGAGACACACTAGAGAAACTGCATTTCTAGAGAGAGAAACATCAAGCAGGATTTAAATGGGCACTCTGAGGGGGAGGAGCAAGATGGCGGAGGAGTAGGAGACCTGGGTTTCGTCTGGTCCCAGGAATTCAGCGGGATAGGGATCAAACCATTCTGAACACCTATGAACTCAATAGGAGATTGAAGGAAAGAATAGCAACAACTCTCTGAACAGAAAAATGACCACTTTCTGGAAGGTAGGACGTGCACAGAAGTGAATCGGAGGCGATATTTGGGAAGATAGACGGCGGGGGAGGGGGCCTCTACCCGCCGCTTCTGACAAGTGATAGAGCAGCGGAGCACAAAATCGGAAATTTTAGAAGTTGGCTCCACTGAGGGACATCGCTCCAGTGGCTAAGTGGGGGGTGGAACCCTCGCTGGGACAGTGTGGTCTCGGACCCTCGGGGTCACAGAAAGGCTGGGGGTGCCAGAGTGTGGCAGAGCTCCGAAGTATCGGAGCAGGGAAGCCGGATGCAGAGACGGAGCCGAGGAGTGGGCTCTCAGCTCGGGGTTGCCATAAACCGTGATCCGTGGCACAGTCAGGCCACTGCTCCTCCAGCAGAGACCCAACAAGCGGCAGATTCGGGGAGACTCCCCTTCCTCCCCGGGGAGGAGTGGCGCGGGAGCGCACCACAGGGATCTGCTAGGTTTGGAGACTCCACACGGGGTCGGGTGCCAGAGATAGAAACGCGCAGTCACAGGACAGGTGAGCACGGAGTGCGGCCGGAGACCCGGGAGACGGGAGTGACTAACTGCTTTTCTCTGGGGGTGCACTGAGGAGTGGGGCCCCAAGTTCTCGGCTACCCTGGGGCAGAGATTGGGAGGCTGCCATCTTCACTCTCGTCCTCCAAAGCTGTACGGAAAGCTTGCAGGGAACAAAAGCACCTGAGAGCAAAACCGAGCAGATTACATAGCCCAACCCCAGCAAGGGCAGGCAATTCTGCCTCGAGCAAAGACATGTGGGAACCACAGCTACAGGCCCCTCCCCCAGAAGATCATCAAGAACAGCCAGCCAAGACCAAGTTTACCGATCAATGAGAATGGCAGAACTCCAGCTCTAGGGAAATACTGCATATAGAATTCATGGCTTTTTTCCTGTGATTCTTTAGTCTTTCAAGTTAATTTTTTTTCACCTGTCTTTTTTTTTTTTTTTTGAATTTTTCTTTTTCCCTTTTTCAACCAATATCTTATCAATCCCTTTTTTTAAAAAAAATCTTTTCATTTTTAGAGTCATATTCTATCCCTTCATAGTAGTTAACCTTATTTTTGGTGTATATATGTAAGTTGTTCTCTCTTTAAAATTTTGGGATACAGTTTCTTCTAACAGATCAAAATATTCCCTAAATCTCTAGTGTATGGCTTTGTTCTAGTCTCCTGCCTGATCACATACTCTCCTTTTTTTTAAATCCTCTTCTTTCTTTTTTCAACCAACTTCTTATCAATTCCTTTTATAAAATCTCTTATAATTTTCATCTTTACAGTCGTATTCCATCCCTTCATCGTATTAACCCTTATTTTTGTACAAATATAAGTTTTTCTTTCTTTAAAATTTTGGGAGGCACTTTCTTCTAACAGACCAAAATACGCCCAAAATCTAGTGTGTGGCACTGATCTATGCACCAGCCTGATCATATTTGATCATATTCTGTTTTCTTTGTTTTGTTTCATTTTTGTTTGTTTTTATCTTTTTCTTTTTTCTTTCTTTCCTTTTCTTTTCCCCAGGTTTCAGGTCTCTTCTGATTTGTTTAGTGTATATTTTCTGGGGATGTTATCCTGTTAGCATTTTGTTTTCTCATTCATCTATTCTCCTCTAGACAAAATGACAAGATGGAAAAAATCACCTCAACAAAAAGAACAAGAGGCAGTACCAACTGCCATGGACCTAATCAATAAGGACATTAGTAAGATGTCAGAACTAGAGTACAGAATGATGATTTTAAAGATACTAGCTGGGCTTGAAAGAAACATTGAAGATATTAGAGAAACCCTTTCTGGAGAAATAAAAGAAGTAAAATCTAACCAAGTTGAAATCAAAAAGGCTATTAATGAGGTGCAATCAAAAATGGAGGCTCTAACTGCTAGGATAAAGGAGGAAGAAGAGAGAATTAGTGATATAGAAGACCAAATGATGGAGAATAAAGAAGCTGAGAAAAAGAGAGATAAACAACTACTGGATCACGAGGGCAGAATTCAAGAGATAAGTGATACCATAACACAAAACAACATTAGCATAATTGGGATCCCAGAAGAAGAAAGAGAGAGAAGGGCAGAAGGTATATTGGAGCAAATTATAGCAGAGAACTTCCCTAATTTGGGGAAGGAAACAGGCATCAAAATCCAGGAGGCACAGAGAACCCCTCTCAAAATCAATAAAAATAGGTCAACACCCCGACATCTAATAGTAAAACTTACAAGTCTCAGAGACAAAGAGAAAATCCTGAAAGCAGCTTGGGAGAAGAGATCTGTAACCTACAATGGTAGAAACATTAGATTGGCAACAGACCTAACCACAGAGACCTGGCAGGCCAGAAAGAACTGTCATGATATATTCAGAGCACTAAATGAGAAAAATATGCAGCCAAGATTACTATATCCAGCTAGGCTGTCATCAAAAATAGAAGGAGAGATAAAAAGCTTACAGGACAAACAAAAACTAAAGGAATTTGCAAACACGAAACCAGCCCTACAAGAAATAATGAAAGGGGTCCTCTAAAGAAAGAGAGGGCCTAAAAGTAAAATAGACCAGAAAGGAACACAGACAATATACAGTAACAGTCACCTTACATGCCTTACAATGGGACTAAATTCGTATCTTTCAATAGTTACCCTGAATGTAAACGGGCTAAATGCCCCAATCAAAAGACACAGCCTAGGGATGCCTGCGTGGCTCAGTCGGTTAAGCAGCTGCCTTCAGCTCAGGTCATGATCCCAGGGTCCTGGGATTGAGTCCCACATTGGGCTCCTGGCTCAGCAGGGAGCCTGCTTCTCCCTCTGCCTGCAGCTCCCCCTGCTTGTGCTCTTGCTCACTCTCTCTTGCCTATGCTCTCTCTCTCTAGCAAATAAATAAATAAAATCTTTAAAAAAAATGACAGAGGCTATCAGATTGGATAAAAAAATAAGACCCATCGATATGCTGTCTGCAAGAGACTCATTTTAGACCCAAAGACACCCCCAGATTGAAAATGAGGGGGTGAAAAACCATTTACCATGCTAATGGACATCAAAAGAAAGCTGGGGTGGCAATCCTTATATCAGACAAATTAGATTTTAACCAAAGACTGTAGTAAGAGATGAGGAAGGACACTATATCCTACTTAAAGGGTCTATCCAACAAGAAGATCTAACAGTTGTAAATATCTATGCCCCTAACATGGGAGCAGCCACTTATATAAGCCAAATAATAACAAAAGCAAAGAAACACATTGAAACAATACAATAATAGTGGGGGACTTTAACGCCCCCTTTACTGACATGGACATATCATCTAAGCAAAAGATCAACAAGGAAATAAAGACTTTAAATGACACACTGGACCAAATGGACTTCATAAATATATTCAGAAAATTCCATCCCAAAGCAACAGAATACACATTCTTCTCTAGTGCCCATGGAACATTCTCCGGAAAAGATCTCATCCTAGGTCACAAATCAGGTCTCAACCGGTACCAAAAGATTGGGATCATTCCCTGAATATTTTCAGACCACAATGCTTTGAAACCAGAACTCAGTCACAAGAGGAAAGTCGGAAAGAGCTCAAATACATGGAGGCTAAAGAGCATCCCACTAAAGAATGAATGGGTCAACCAGGAAATTAAAGAAGAATTAAAAAAATTCACGGAAACAAATGAAAATGAAAACATAACTGTTCAAAATCTTTGGGATTCAGCAAAAGCGGTCCTAAGAGGAAAGTATATAGCAATACAAGCCTTTCTCAAGAAACAAGAAAGGTCTCAAATACACAACCTAACCCTACACCTAAAGGAGCTGGAGAAAGAACAGCAAATAAAGCCTAAACCCAGCAGGAGAAGAGAAATCATAAAGATCAGAGCAGAAATCAATGAAATAGAAACCAAAAGAACAGAACAGATCAACGAAACTAGAAGCTGGTTCTTTGAAAGAATTAACAAGATTGATAAACCCCTGGCCAGACTTATCAATAAGAAAAGAGAAATGACCCAAATAAATAAAATCATGAAAGAAAGAGGAGATTACAACCAACTTACCAAAGAAATACAAAGAATTATAAGAACATATTATGAGCAACTCTATGCCAGCAAATTAGATAATCTGGAAGAAATGGATGCATTCGTAGAGATGCATCAACTACCAAAACTGAACCAGGAAGAAATAGAAGACCTGAACAGACCAATAACCACTAAGGAAATTGAAGCAGTCATCAAAAATCTCCCAACAAACAAAAGCCCAGGACCAGATGGCTTCCCAGGGGAATTCTACCAAACATTTAAAGAAGAATAAATACCTATTCTTCTGAAACTGTTCCAAAAATAGAAATGGAAGGAAAACTTCCCAACTCGTTTTATGAGGCCACCATTACCTTGATCCCTAAACCAGACAAAGACCCCATCAAAAAGGAGAATTAAAGACCAATATCCTTGATCAACATGGATGCAAAAATTCTCACCAAAATACTAGCCAATAGGATCCAATAGTACATTAAAAGGATGATTCACCACAACCAAGTGCGATTTATCCTTTGGCTGCAAGGTTGGTTCAACGTCCACAAATCAATCATTATGATACAATACATTAATAAAAGAAAGAACAAGAACCATATGATCCTCTCAATAGATGCAGAAAAAGCATTTGACAAAGTGCAGCATCCTTTCTTGATCAAAACTCTTCAGACTATAGGGATAGAGGGTACATACCTCAATCTCATAAAAGCCATCTATGAAAAACCCACAGCGAATATCATTCTCAAAGCGGAAAAACAGAGTTTTCCCACTAAGGTCAGGAACACGGCAGGGATGTCCACTATCACCCTGCTATTCAACATAGTATTAGAAGTCCTAGCCACAGCAATCAGACAACAAAAAGAAATAAAAGGCATCTGAATCGGCAAAGAAGAAGTCAAACTCTCACTCTCTGTAGATGATATGATACTTTATGTGGAAAGCCCAAAAGACTCCACCCTAAAACTGCTAGAACTCATACAGGAATTCAGTATAAAGTGGCAGGATATAAAATCAATGGCCTTCCTATACACCAACAGCAAGACAGAAGAAAGAGAAATTAAGGAGTCGAGCCCATTTACAATTGCACCCAAAACCATAAGATACCTAGGAATAAATCTAACCAAAGAGGCAAAGAATCTGTCCTCAGAAAACTATAAAATACTCATGAAAGAAATTGAGGAACACACAAAGAAATGGAAAAACACTCCATGCTCATGAGTTGGAAGAACAAATATTGTGAAAATGTCAATGCTACCTAGAGCAATCTATACATTCAATGCAATCCCTATCAAAATACCATCCACTTTTTTCAAAGAAATGGAACAAATAATCCTAAAATTTGTTTGGAACCAGAAAAGACCCCGAATAGCCAGAGGAATATTGAAAAAGCAAAGCAAAGCTGGTGGCCTCACAATTCCAGACTTCAAGCTCTATTACAAAGCTGTCATCATCAAGACAGTATGGTACTGGCACAAAAACAGACACATAGATCAATGGAACAGAATAGAGAGCCCAGAAATCGACCCTCAACTCTATGGTCAACTAATCTTCGACAAAGCAGGAAAGAATGTCCAGTGGAAAAAAGACACTCTGTTCAACAAATGGTGTTGGGAAAATTGGACAGCCACATGCAGAAGAATGAAACTGGACCATTTCCATACACCACACACAAAATACACTCAAAATGGATGAAAGACCTCAATGTGAGACAGGAGTCCATCAAAAACCTAGAGGAGAACACAGGCAGCAACCTCTTCGACCTCAGCCACAGCAACTTCTTCCTAGAAACATCGCCAAAGGCAAGGGAAGCAACGGCAAAAATGAACTATTGGGACTTCATCAAGATAAAAGGCTTTTGCACAGCAAAAGAAACAGTCCACAAAACCAAAAGACAACTGACAGAATGGGAGAAGATATTTGCAAATGACATATCAGATAAAGGGCTAGTATTCAAAATCTATAAAGAACTTATCAAACTCAACACCCAAAGAACAAATGATCCAATCAAGAAATGGGCGGAAGACATGAACAGACATTTCTGCAAAGAAGACATCCAGATGACCAACAGACACGTGAAAAAGTGCTCAACATCGCTCGGCATCAGGGAAATCCAAATCAAAACCTCAATGAGATACGACCTCACACCCGTCAGAATGGCTAAAATTAACAAGTCAGGAAACGACAGATGTTGGCAGGAATGTGGAGAAAGGGGAACCCTCCTACACTGTTGGTGGGAATGCAAGCTGGTGCAGCCACTCTGGAAAACAGTATGGAGGTTCCTCAAAAAGTTGAAAATAGAGCTGCCCTACGACCCAGCAATTGCACTACTGGATATTTACCCCAAAGATACAAATGTAGGGATCCGAAGGGGTACATGCACCCCAATGTTTACAGCAGCAATGTCCACATTAGCCAAACTGTGGACAGAGCCAAGATGTCCACAACAGAGGAATGGATAAAGAAGATGTGGTACACACACACACACACACACACACACACACACACACACACACACACGCACGCACAATGGAATATTATGCAGCCATCAAAAGGAATGAAATCTTGCCATTTGCAACGACGTGGATAGAACTGGAGGGTATTATGTTGAATGAAATAAGTCAATCAGAGAAAGACATATATCATATGACCTCACTGATATGAGGAATTCTTAATCTCAGGAAACAAACAGGGTTGCTGTGGTGGGGGTGGGAGGGATGGGGTAGCTGGGTGATAGACACTGGGGAGGCTATGTGCTATGGTGAGCGCTGTGAATTGTGTAAGACTGTTGAATCACAGACCTGTACCTCTGAAACAAATAATACATTATATGTTAAAAATAAATAAAAAGAAGAAGATAGCAGGAGGGGAAGAATGAAGGGGGGGGAATCGGAGGGGGTGACGAACCCTGAGAGACTCTGGATTCTGAGAAACAAACTGAGGGTTCTAGAGGGGAGGGGGTGGGGGAGGGGTTAGCCTGGTGATGGGTATTAAAGAGGGCACGTTCTGCATGGAGCACTGGGTGTTATACGCAAACAATGAATCATGAAACACTACAGCAAAAACTAATGATGTAATGTATAGTGATTAACCTAATAAAAAAAAAATAAAGTGTGCACTCTAAGGGGATTCATGAGAAACCTACTAATGCAGCCCCTTGGGGTCCAGATGAACTGAGGGGTCCATGCGGGATTCCATTATGAACATGGTAACAGAAGACTAAGCTGATCCTAGCTTTCCATCCCAGATTTGAGACACCCCAAGAAACAGAAAAGCCCCATTTGGACCTTTTTTTTATCAACATAGATGATTCTAGCATAAACTTAATACCACACACCAGTTGGTCCCAGTGAATAGAACTCTCTTTTTCCCTCACTTCTCTGCTATTGCCCCTTTTCATGGGGCCCTGTAATTGCATTTTTGCATTTGTTTAAAAGCAGCTAAGTATTGTTGCATCTTATTTTCAAAAATCTTTTCAAAAAACCTTCCCCTAATGAAAGTGAAAGTTATAAATTTCAAATCAAGGTCAAATGCCTTTGGCTCATTTGATTGATCCAAACGACATATAAGCTGAGAACACAAGATAGAAAACAAGTGAAAATGCTTTTCTAGGAGAGAAGTACTGAAGCATAGGGAGAGAGAGGGAAAGCTTTTCCAAGGCAAGAATACTGTACCCCAGGGTAAATGGGGGAAAACTCATTATTTAAATAGCATATAAATCTACATAGAGATTTATTTATATAAGTTGGAGGTTACTGAATTATTCTTAAGCAGTATTTGTTTTTATTTAATAATATGTCCATCCTGATGATTTTTCTGTTTGCATATAATATGCAGTTTTAAAAAATTTTATGACCACATAAAACCCAGTTGCATTATCTATATACATACGTACATATTATATATACATATACTATGCCAAGCTACGGATGTGTGAAAGATTATTTCATCAGTCTCCCACTGATGAATGTTTTAAATTTGTAGTAGCAAATTGTTCTGGAATCAATAGTATTAAGTGCATAAAACTGAAAGACAGTGTAAAAATCCTGTTAATATATATCAAAGGCATTTTTGAAAAGTAGAAATGTATATAGTAAATGAATCCATTGTATAAAATTATAGGCAATCACCAGTTACAGACTGAATTTTGTCCTCCCAATATTCATTTTGAAGCCCTAACCCCCATGTGACTGTGTATGTGAAGAGAAAGCCTTTAAGGAGGGTAATTAAAGTTAAATGAGGTCATAAAACGAGGGCCCTAATCCCATAGGATTGGTATCCATTCATTCATTCATTAGGCTTGATGCCCAGCGCAGAGCCAGACGTGGGGCTCAAACTCACAACCCTGAGATCAAGACCTGACCTGAAATCAAGAATTGGTCACCCAGTTGACTGAGCCACCCAGGTGCCCCAGATTCGTGTCCTTTTAAGTAGAGGAAGAAACACCAGTGCTCTTTCTCAGCTTGAGCATAGGAGAAAGGCCCTGTGAGGGATACAGAAGGAAGGTTCCATTGGCATGCAGGGAAAAGAAGACTTAACAGAAACTAAATTTTCTAGCACCTTAATCTTGGACTTCTAGCCTCCACAACCAGGAGAAAGTAAATTTCTGTTGTTTTAGCCAGCAGTCTGTGATATTTTGTGATGGAAACCCTAGTGGACTAACACAACTCTCTTAAAACAAACAAACAAACAAACAAAAAATCATCATTAGCATCTCCTAGTGTTTGTTGTATATAATTGAATAACCAGTTAAGACCTTATTCTCCTAAGGTCTCAGAACAAAATGAACCATACTACTTAGAACAAATTAAGGTGAGATTTAAGCACCTAATAGTAAAAATTATAGCATAAGCCCTGGAAACAGGCATTAATAAAATATACACATTGATTTTACAGGGATCTCTAAGCAAGTTTAATATATAAAATCTGACATAAAACAAATATTTTAGACAGTTAGTAATAAGCAAACTTTCTTATATTCTTAGAATTCAGAGGGGTTTTTATTATTTTTTTAAATTTTTAAAAAAAGATTTTATTTATTTATTTGACAGAGAGAGAGAGACAGCCAGAGAGGGAACACAAGCAGGGGGAGTGGGAGAGGGAGAAGCAGGTTTCCGGCCAAGCAGGGAGCTCGATGTGAGGCTCGATCCCAGGACCCTGGGATTATGATCTGAGCTGAAGGTTAAGCGACTGCTTAACCAACTGAGCCATCCAGGCACCCCTTCAGAGGGGTTTGTAAGGACATTTCAAATACATTAGGCCTCAAAATATCAGCTTAAAGTTTGAACTAATTTTTGCCTTTTTTTCCCAAATTGATTGTAAGCAGTTATATCTGAAGTTATTTCAAAGACATCAGGGTTATGCTTGTAAATTATTGTTAGTTATTAGCACTGTGAATAATAAACAAGATTGAGATTATCATTATGTACTTAACTGCTTGAGGTAAAAGAGAAAGCTCATCTACACATATAAAAACTTTGAATGGAAACACCATTTACCTTTTCCTGGAATTCATCCTTAGTTTCTCCTAGGTTTTCCTCTGTATGCAAATTCCTGGAAGTTTCCTCAGAAATTTTCATTTTTAGTGTGTTAATTGTTTCTTGGTGTTGTTTTAAAGACTCAAGAGCATTTCTTAATTGTTCTTGGGTGTCTATATTCTTTGTCAGAGAAATGGAAAACAATGTCCATTAGAATAATGTATAACAGTGGAAGTAATTTTGTAGTGGCTACCGGATCATGAATTATAAGTGATGGCTCCTGTCCTGTTTGTAAAGAGGCTCTGAATTTTCAGAGTTTACTCAGTAAAAGCCTTACCATGTTTACAGTATCCTGAATGTCACTTTTGAGTTGGTCCCTCTCAATCTGCAGGCTCTCCTGGAGTTGTTTTAGGTCCTCCTTTTCTTGGGTTAAGGTTCTTACTTCTACTAAAGTTTGTTGAAGTTGCTCAGCAATCAGTGTTTTTTCCTTTTCCATAGTTTGCAGCCTCGAATCTCTACTTTCTAATTGTTCCTTCAGCTCTTCCACTTCATTTAACCTGTTTTGACTCTTAGTTGTCTTCTGAACTTCTTCAGATTTGGGAGAAAGCTTTAAAATAAGAAAAAGTAAATGTGAAAAGCAGAGCATTCTATGGTATATAAATGGAAGCTAAACCCCAGAAAGTTAAAGATCACTCCCCAGAGGGTGTCTTGTACCAACCTCTGTGTTCACAGCATCCAAACTTAAACCAAGTTTTTGAGCTTGTTTAGAGAGATTCCCTATTTCCTGATTCATTCTTGCATTCTCCTCAAGGACCATCTTATACTTTTGCTCAAATTCAATATGATGATTTTTAAAATCTTGGAATTCTTGATCAGTGCTTTTGTAATTCAACTGGGTAGTTGCTAGGTCATTTTTAGTTTTCCCAATTTCTTCAAGTAAATCTTGAATTCTACTTTCCTTTTGAACTACTTCAGAAAACAAATTGTCTCTTTCTGATGTTATTATACAGAGCTCTTCAGATTTATCATGCATCTATGGAAACGAAATAAAATTAGCTATGTTAGCAATGTATGGTCTACCGAAGCAGTCTTCAGGAAAAAAAAAAGTTTCTTCGGGGTGGGGGGTAAGGTGGGGGAGGGGGAAGACATTGAAATTATGCAAAAATTTGACCGAGGAAAGGCAACATTTTTATTGTCACCATCCTTTAAGAATGTATTATCCTCTTTAACTTTACCTTCAGTTTCATTTTCTATGCTCTTTGGGTTCTAGCAAGGATTGCATGGAGAAGGGTACTCAGTAGAAACACTTCATTTCAGGATGTGCCTTTATCTCCTTATCTATCATTCTAAAGTATTTTCTAGCCTCTTCGTGTGTCATTTTATGTTTTGTCTTAGAATTTGACATTTTTCTCCTAAAGCCTTTAAATGTAGCTCCAAATTCTAAAAATATCATCCCTGAATAATTTAAATAGTTAAGTTTTATTTGAATTATTATTTAAATCAACCCTATCCAGCTAATAAACAGTAAAATAACTGTGAAAGGTAAGGTAGCAATGGTGGGAAGAAGAGAGGCAGACTTACAGCAGAGACTAAGGACGGGGCTAATACAGCAGGGTTGTTTCATTCATGGACTTAGGACAGCAGGCACATCTGTGGAGCTCAGCTACTGGCTTCATAACTATTTGTTGAGCTAAAAAACAGCACCTACTTTAAAGAGTTTTTAGGATGACTAAATAATGTTGCTAGAGTTCTTTAGCATTATGTCTGCCACTTGGGTCTTCAAACACTTGTCAGTTTTATTTCTTTTAGAAAAGTAGAGAGGAAGGAAAAGCTGGCTGATGGTTCACAGGTTTGTTCACTGGCCTGCAAGATTTACACTGACCCCTAAACTTTATCAGTCCCCTCCCTTACATCTCATTATGTTTTTGTGTTCAACGTAGTGATGGAACTAGTACCAAAAACAAAAAAGTTAAAAAAAGGATGGGCCATAGAACTCTATTTAAAGATTTTATTTTTAAGTAATCTCTCCACCCAATGTGGGGCTTGAACTTACAACCCTGAGATCAAGAGTCCACACTCTCTACTGACTGAGCAGCCAGATGCCCCCATAGAACTCTGTTTAAATGTTTTTTTTTTAAAATTTATTTCAGAGAGATAGAGAGCATGGGGATAAGAAGCAGAGGGAGAGGGGCAAGCAGACTCTGCAATGAGCCCAGAGCCACTGCAGGGCTGGATCCCACAATCCCGAGATCACGACCCGAGCCGAAAACAAGAGTCAGATGCTCAACCAACTGAGCCACCCAGGCGCCCCCAAAACTCTGTTTAAGTGAAACATTTGAGGACTACAGAATTGGTTGTTACATGGATCAAGTTACTAAGTATACTGTTAAATAGGCTTTGAAAGTGTGTTTTCTGGTAATAAGAAAATTGGGGGAGGAACTACATTCATTTCTATTCCTAACAAGTTGAGTCATATGTTTACACTCTCTTGACTGCTACTTTAAGATAAACTACAGCAAGACATTTAAAGTGCTATTACCAAGGTTTTTATTTCAAAATAAGAATTATTTGCTTTAAAATGTGTTTACCTCTTTCCTCAGCATTTCTACTTCTGAGGGTAAAGATTTCAATGCTGAGAGCAAATTAACTTCTTTATGCAAAGCTTCATTTTCTTCAACTTCTTTATTCAGTTCTTTCTGGAGGTCAGTAACCTTTCTTTCCAGTTCCAAATTACAGAGCAAATCTAGGATATTTTGGGTAAATTAAAACAGCCCACAGTTATTGGGATAATCTAAATAATATGCAAAGTTAGATTATTTAATCAGACTATATAAAATTTATTAAAGAGTCAATGTTGGTTAACAGGTAATCTAACCGTTAATAGTTCTTCAACCACTTTTTGAAAATCAGGTCCAATTTATTTGAAAAATAATTCTTAAATCCTTATTAATTGGAATTCCATGGAAGCAGTTATAAATACTGATCTCTATCGAAACTCATTATTAAGCTATTAAAACAATCATATCAGAGGATAACAGATTTCTACCCATTGGAATATAGTCGCAAAATCCTTCAGGTAGGTTTCTAGACAAAGTCAGATCTGCAAAGAATTAAGTGAAATTATGAAATACCTTTTGGAACTTTGCCATCTATAAGGGAGGTGAGTTTTGTTATTTCATTAAAAGAAGATTGCAATTCTTTCTCCAGATCCACTTGCATTTTCTTTTTTGCCTCCAGTTGGCATTGATATAACTGAATATCATTTTCCATTTCCTTGTATGTATTTGTAAGTTCTTTCTGTTGAGAGAAACATTGCAAATTCACAGAAATGTAGTGATTGTAGCAACTATTTTATTATAAATATTACAGGAAACAGTTACCATTTTCTCTTTCAGCTCCAGATTTTCACTTCTAAGAAAGGCTGATTCTTTCTTGGCATCAAGGGCTACAGTTTCAGCATCAAGCAGAGTCTGTTTCATTTGTTTTATGTTTTCAGTGCTTTCCTATACACAGGACAAAAAGAACTTAGTGAAATATGCTAATTTCAAATGTGTATTTAATAGGAAAAGATGAAAAGAAATAATATTTCCACAATAAAAATATTTTAAAAACTCTGGCTATATTTTTCCAAATTATAGAAGCATTGTATAGACTGAAGAAATCTGTTATTGTTTAAAAAAGGTTAACACAATTGTTGTTCAGCTAGCTTGTTAAAATTTCCTATGTATTTTTAAGTCATTCTAAAATGACTTAAAATGACCTGCCATCTAAAAATGGCAGGTGAGTAGTTCATAATTAAAATTAAGGATATGAAATCACAAATTTCAAAGAAAAAGACAAAAAACCCAATAGAGAAACAGAGAAAAGATGAACAGGTAACTCACAGAAGGGAAAATGCAAATGATTGATAAATACATGAAAAGATCTCAGTCTCATTTTTAGAGAGAAGTGGCATTTTAACTTTAGCTTACATAAATTCAACCACATATATCCTTGGCAGAATATTAATGCACAAATGAATGAATGAATTGGATGAATAAAGGGAAAGAAACAGCAATTTTTAAAAAGTGGGCAATTCTGCTTGCGACTCTATCAACAGACAACTCCTGGATTATATGAAAGTGCCTTTCTTCCCAGGGCCTTAGAACAGTAAGATTACTTTTACAAAGGATCATTTGTCAGGTAACAGAAGAGTCCTGATAGAAGGTAATAAAAAGTACTCTGAAAAACTTAAATGAAAACAAAAGAAGAAAAACCAAAATTTCAGCTTGAAACTGCTGCCTTCTTAAAAAGAGTTAAAAACTAGAATCAAACTGATACTTTCTTGAGGTAATCAGGAGGACTGAAGGCAAATAGAATAGAAAGCAAGCAGCAAAAATTAACAATTTCATCATGAAATTCAATGTTATTTAATGCCGTATCTTTTTTTTTTAAGATTTTATTTATTTATTTGAGAGAGAGAGCATGCAAGAGAGAGCATGAGCAGGAGGGCAGGGTAGAGGCAGAGGGAGAAGCAGACTCCCCGCTGAGCAGGGAGCCTGATCCCGGGATTGATCCTGGGATGCCAGGATCATGACCTGAGCTGAAGGTCGACGTTTAACTGACTGAGCCACTCAGGAGTCCCTTAATACCATATCTTATACCAACTAAAATCATCTAGAACTACAGTTTCTGAAAAATACCAAACTGTTAAAATAGTTATTTAAATTATAATGAGAATTCATTAATATTAATGAAATTTATAAAATCATGCTCAATCGCATGTGATATGTATAGTTTCAGTTACTTATCAATACCAACATAAGTGCTCACCTAGAGATACTGACTACATACTTCTGCATGCATTTGCATAAAATAATTGAAAAAAGTAATAAATTTTGAATTACTAATTTTTAATGGAAGCTCATCCTTACTTATATTCACTCAAAGAACGATATCCTCAACTCTCTACGAATGATTCTTCATCTGTAAAATGGCAATGATATTAACAGTCCCTCTTTTATAGAGTCAGACAAGATTAAATAAAATAGTATATGTAAAACAACTGCAACAATGCCTGGCACACAGTAGGCTCAATGTAAGCTCAATATTGATAATAATGATGATGGTATACTATAAATGCCTACATGATTAAACAACAAAATAAACCTGATTTTTACCGATGAGTATGACAAGTCCATTTTCATATCTTCTGACTTCTGAGAGTCTATGTATTTCTGTAGCTTCTTAACCTGGTCTTCCTTTTCTCTAAGCAGCTCTACTTTTGAGCTTAGCTCATTCTATAAGAAGTATGAAACAGAAAAAAGTGAAACGTATTTTCTTGTATTTAAATTTTAGGGGATAAAAAAGAACTTACATTTAATAGTTTAAATCATTAGTAAAATTTAAAAAGTTGATATTTAAAAAACAAAACGTTTCTTCTATTTTCTGAAATCATGTTCAATTACGTATAATGTACATTTTATAGTTCTAGTTCCTTATAATAGAAATACCAACATAAATGCTCACCTCAAGATCTTGATTATACACTTCTGCATGCTTAACTAAATTCTTTAAGTTGGAAATTTCATGAATTAGTTGCATCTGTAAGAGCATGTGAACAGGCAACAGAGCAAACCAAAAGTTAATAAAGCAAAAAAAAAAAAAAAGAAAGAAAGAAGGAAAACCCCCCAAAAGACAGCATTTATTCACTGCTTCAGAATCACCAAAACAGTGAGAAGGGATTAAGAGATCAATTGTTCAAGCTACTGTTACAGAGCACCTCATCATTTGAAGATATAAAACAAACAGAAACCCAGTAAGTCAAACAAAAAATCCTCAAACCCCACAAAACAAGCAAACAAGAAAAAAACCTCAGCATGACCCAAGTAACGGTTATGTCACCTGTTAATAATGCTATAATAATGTCAAAAGCAAATTAGTATGCATCCCTTGGAAGATATAAACTGGTAATCAAACTTTAAAAAACACTTTTAATAGATTTTTGTTTTGGGGAGGTTCAGTGCAGAAATGTTATTTATTCTACAAGATATTTTGGTTTCTTCCCATAAATTAGCCATTTAGCTTTACACTGGCATACTTTTTAAGGATTTGTGTTTTAGAATTTAGGTCTGGATTAGGGTAGTTTCATGTGGTGCCTTTACAATAATATCACTGTTCACTAAAGCTACAGAGATATGTATAGGATTATCAATTATTACCTTGATTCATTCTATGGAAAATATGGGAAAGATGATGTTATTGTTTTATATTTTTTAACTGTCTAAAAGTATAAAGAATACTTAAAAATATATGTGTTTCTATTAAAGTTTCCTTTCCATCAAATACCTGGAGCATTAAATATTTGAGTACTACATACTTTTGTGTCAAAACACGTAAATGACAACTTACCAGAGATAAACATACTTTCTCTTAGAATTATGAAATCTTCATAATTCGACGAGTCCTTAAAAAGTAAAGGCAAGGTGGGTGGGGGGATGGGGTAACTGGGTGATGGGCATTAAGGAGGGCATGTGATGTAATGAGCACTGGGTGTTATATGCAACTGTTGAATAACTGAAATCTACCTCTGAAATTAATGATACACTATATGTTAATTAATTGAATTTAAATAAAATTAGATTAAAAAAGAAGAAAAAAGTAAAGGCAAATTCTAGTAGAAATGTAAGGGATTTACGAAAATAGTGTCTGGTTTAAGTAATATTTTCTGAATGTTTAATTCAGTCCTAACTAGTTTAGATTCAAACTAGTGTTGACATTCCTATTTTAGGTCAGCATCTTCCAGAAATATTATGTGAGCCAAATTAGTATTGAAAATTTCCTACTGGCTGCATTAAAAAAACAGAACTAATTTTAAAAATATATTTGAACCTAATATATCCAAAATATTATCACTTGTTCATGTAATCAATATAAAAAACTAAACAGTTTACATTTTTTTTCATACTTAAGTCAGTTCAAACTGGCCACACTTCAAGTACTCAATCATCACATGTGGTTAGTGGCTATCAACTGTTCAGCAAAATTTTAGACATTTGTGTTGGCTATAATTTAAATTGGCTCCATCTTTTATCTTCTCTTTCTTTTAGAAAAATTTTGTGCAACAAAATCACATTTACCAATAAAAAATGAAGGGGGGGAATTTGGAGAGGGAGATGATCATGAGAGACTATGGACTCTGAGAAACAAACTGAGGGTTCTAGAGGGGAGAGGAGTGGGGGGATGGGTTGGCCTGGTGATGGGTATTAAAGAGGTCACGTACTGCATGGAGCACTGGGTGTTATATGCAAACAATGAATCATGGAACACTACATCAAAAACTAATGATGTAATGTATGGTGATTAATATAACACAATACAAGAAAATAAGGAAGAACTAAAAAATTAATCTTTATTTTAGAAAAGAAACATTTAGAAAGAAAAATTATCTCACTTCTCATTTGAAATAGCACTTTAAGTATTAGTTCTAATTAATGGAGAAAGATGAACTTTTGTAAAGCTTGGACTGGGACTTCCTAATGAGGTATTATCTAAGATGCTGAGTATAAAGAGAAAGTATATGATATAGTCAAAAGTTAATTGGCTGCTACATAAAAAAAAATTACAGATTTCAATTGTAATTTTCAGCAGGTAAAATATTTAATTCCTTAAGACAAAAATCTCCAAGTTGTTAAAATTCTAAAATTAATCAAGTTAAATCAAGTAGAGGGTTGGAATTTCCTTTGTTCCCTGAGCTTGATGAGACTTGACTTTGTTTACCCCTCCTTCTAAAAATTACTATTTAAACATCCTGTATTTCTATATTCCCATTTGAAAATGATACATAGTTCTGGTGATTTATAAAACCATTAGGCAAAAAAAAAAAAAAAGAGCATTAGGCAAACCAGGGCAATGACCACATGTCCTAAGGCCATAATTTGAATTTTACCTCCTTTTTGGCTAAGCTTTTCCCAAAATGAAGGTTTGGGACCATATTTTACTGCATACACAGACATATTTTTAGTTTAAAATAGAATGGAACTGCCTTTGAGCAGAATAAGTTTTTATTACTTAGTATTTTAGGTTACCTTATAGAACCTAGAATTTTAGTTGTGTCCAAGTAAAGATGAAAAGAATAGGATTATTTCCCCCCTTGACTGTGGTTAAAAGGAAAAAAAAAATCAGGTTGTGAGAGTCAAGTCATATACTCTGTGAGCTTCAGTTTTTATTATTGAATATATAAATCATGTAAAAAACTTTGAGAAAGTATTGCTATACTTATGCCCAAAGTTAATTTTATGTCATATTATTTATAACGAGTAAGACAGAATTAGATGACATTGGGAGTTAGAAGGGGCCTTGGCAAGCACCTGGTTCAACCCCCAGGGTGGAGAGAAACAGGAAGTAAGTCCGGAGAGATTCCGAGACTCGCTCAAAGCCTTGTATCCTACTTGGAAGCAAGTTTGGCTCCAGAGACCATGCTCTTAACCATGACACTAGACCATCCCCTTCGTTATAAAACTCAGTGTTTACTGATTGATGTCTACGGGTCAGTATTCGACATTTTGTATTTTGTTAACACGCAAATTTTAAAACAAGTTAAATGAAACCCTGTGGAGAACATACAGACTTTGCATCTTAGTATATATACCCATGAAATGTAGGATTAACTTTAATTTATAGGTAGAATGGAAATAATACTTTTGGCACTGAATTGTTTTTTTCCTTATTTAAAAAAAAAGTAAAAAAAAGAGGGCGAGAAATGAAACAATACCGAGGAAAAAGCATTGTGTCCCTTTGGGCTATCCTCACAGAAATCTTGGAAGTAGCTGCAAATTAACTCATATTTTAACTACACCAGAACACTGGCTCTTATTTTGAGGGTAGGGGGAGTTATAGATTGCTTCATAGTCTTATAATGGCTATGGATTCTTGTTCCAGGACAATGAATATGCATTCAAAAATTCTGCAAAATAATTTTATAATGTCTGTGACCTCTAGGTTAAGGAAGGTCTGCTCTAAGAAATCTCTTGAATTTCTTGGAACAATTTCTATTATAGCTTAATATTATATATTTAGGAAATTTAAGTGATCTGTTTCATTTCTAATAAATTCATTACTAGTATTTAGTACTAGTTATAATAATTTTCACAATAACTCTCTGATATGGAAAAAGACACGAGCAAAATCAGCTTCCCCAGCCATTCTAATAATGTTCTAAATATTTAGGAATATACTTTGTAAAGAAAATGAAATCCATTAACACATAGTATCCATGCATAAAACATTCAGCCAGATAGTAAAATTCATATTGGTCTCAGTAGGAAATGGTTATACTCTAGACAGTACTTCTGGTGTGCTCAACAAATTAATGTTTGAGAAAAATAATTCATATGTGAAATAAATATGATTTAAATATTTTAAAATATAAGTGAATTACTTCTTAAATTCTCTAAATTTTGTGTACACATAGAAAATGGTGGACATATGGACTATCTCCATATGTCAACCTTAGAAATAAACATCTTTAAGAGAATGATACTTCTTTTAAAAGTGTGGTTTTATTTTCATGTTTCCATATCTCTTACCTCCTGATCTTTTTCTGCTTTTCTTTCTAGAGCCTCAAATTCATCCAAATCATTCTTTTCTTTTAATTTCAATTCCATTTCTTCATTTTCTCGTCTTAGTTGTTCATAGTCCAATACCAGATTATCATAGTTGGCACGAAGGGAATTCAGTTCACTTTCTAAGTTTTCCTATTGGCAACAAAACCAGATTTTCAAGTCAGAGAGAATTCTAATCCTATATTGTTTCCTTACTAAAATTTGGACTAGTCAAATAGTTTAACCTGAAATCATGTAGTTAACTTAGGTCATTCTCTTCTTCAATATCTTTCTAATGGTGTAGCTTGATCCAGGGTAAAATAAAGGATGTGCATTTTGGTAAACTAGCTTAGAAAACTACTTTGACAGGAATGAAAAAAAAAAGATCATATAAACAAGCCTATATCTAACATATAAACTGCCTATATCTAACTGAGAAAGTTGTCAGGAGTAGGAAGCTGGGGAGGTAGGTGCATCCCGGAGAGGTGGGGTGTATCCCGGGAAGTCCACTTGACCACAGATCCTTATGCTCCTTAGTTATGAAGTTGATAATTTAATTCTCCACCTGCCTGATGCCTGTTTTATTTCTTAAATAGGTCTGAATTTTGGAAGGGAAACAGAGGTATTATTTATTGACCTCTAAAACTCTAAATGCTGCTATGTTTTACCATACTCAAAAGAGGCCTGTTTCTGTTTTGTATACTATTATGAGAAAGAGATAAACTGCAGGTTAAAAAAACAAAAATTAACACCAGGGATTTTCCAAAAACAACACACTTCTAGAGGATGTTTTAGGGACATAAAAGCACTTTAACACCTAATTTTAACTAATACAACGGTTAAGTAATGATAATAATTCCCAAGAATCACTGTAATTTTATTCTAAAACTAAAATGGAATTTTCTTAACAAATACATTTATAAAACTATACTATACTTTTTTGGACATTAGTAGCCTAGAAAGTCAATATGGACTCTATACCTTCTGAGTATTCACCATAGTATTCCCTAAAGGTTTGATAAAACCACACATAATACATTTACTTTTATTTTTCAGTATGATTTGGCAATATTACCCCCTCCCTGCTGTATCATTCTTCTACTATATGCCTGAGAATTTTGACACTTTAAAAATCAGCCTTTTTTAAAACCCTTACGGGATTATGTAAGGAAAAACAGAAACAAAAAAAACCCCACAAAACTAAAACCAAAAAAAAAAAAAAAAAACCCCCAAAACCAAAAAAAACATAGATACCAAGATCTGTTGGGAAAGAACTAGACACAAATGTTTACCTATTACCATACACCTGCATTATACAATTTTTAGCTTCCTTCTACATGTCAGTTATCAATTAGGAGTGTAACAAGTAATTAGAACCAAAACTGTTACTAAAATTAAGTCAGAGCGAGTAATGTGCTGCTACAACAACGTAAACACCAACAAAAAGTGAATTTTAAAAAGAGTCAGAGATAATGTTTTATAAAATAGGTTTAAGTTACCTGACTTAGTAGCTTTGTTGCTGGATTCCACTCTGTCTCATTTAATGTATCAAAAGTATTACTGAAAATATCCGACTCTGAGCAGAAAGCTAGAATTAGGGGAAAAAGAAATTTATCCATAAATATGTTTAATAAAGTTTCTTAAAAGTCAAAGACTAAAAAAAAAAAAATCTGATTGGAGGTAATAATAAGCTCCAAATAGCTAACATGTGCTCAAAATATGAATGCCAAGAATACATTAACAACAGATATCACCATTTATATTGTATGAATTAAGATCCCTGGTTAGAATTAGTAATAAAATACTCGATCCTTGATACAATATAGGTAAAAGGACAAATTCTGAATTTGAGATTTGATCAATGTAAGTAGATTTTAAAATGCCCTTTAAAAATACTGCTAATGTTGAAGACATTTTGAAACATGCCTGTGTAATGCTACCCTTTCAAAGTTAAAGTTTAAGGCAGATGTTATATGGATACTAATTTAGCTGGATAATGATTCAAACCAACAATAAAAATGTCTTGTGTTTCAACTAAAGTGTATCATTCGTAAGAGATGTGAAAATAATAGAGAATGTTCACTTTCTTAAAATCACTAATTTTTATCATTATCTCCATTGTAATTGCATCTAAAATACATACATTCTATTAAATGTGTTTATCACATTAACTCAGTTATAAATAAAGTAGTTCTTTACCGGGATGCTATGGTAATTAAAAGCAGCTAAAAAAGCACTCACATTCATCAATTTCCCCCACTACAGTTACAGCCGCCTTTCGTGTTTTTGTTACATTTGTTGACATATTAAATTCATTTATGTAATTTGAGTCCTTCATTTTGTTAATTTTGCCAAGGCACCAAGTGACTCTTCGTTTTCTTTTAGCCTAAGAGGAAAAAAATCAAAATTACCTCACACAGATCTGGGCTCAAACATCATGAAACAAGGGAATTAATTTACATTTCTTGGAAACCATGGACTTGGTAGAATTCTTTTTAAGCCTATTTTAACATCCTATCAGTCTAAGGATGTCATGAGAAAACAAATTTTTAAAATCAGTGTTTAACCCTATAAAAAATTTGATAAAACTATCATTTAAAATTCATGTTTTATTTGAAAGTTTCCCTACAAACTTTTCTGGGAATTAATTGAAAGGAATCGGCTGACTCCCACCTTCAAGTAATCCGGTGTTCTCTAGCAGGGAAGCTGCTGCTGCCCACCACAGCTACCAAAAGCACTTTGGGGTGTCCAGCTCTGACTGGGAAGGGACAGACAGATGGTCAATTTGAACTTCCTTCAGCGAGTAGATCTCCACACAGCCTTCACAATGCCAGTCTCTTCCAATGCAGTAAAGCTAATGCCTTCCCCAGGGCTCCTAACCTCATTGCTCCTCTCTCCCCTGGGACCTTGCTCCCTGGGTTATGGATTCATCTGTTAGCCTCACCAGCCCCCTCTAACAGCTTGATGAATGAATGCTCCAGCCTCTCCATTTGCTTTTGATTTTTTTTAAACAAACCCTTCACTCCTTACTTCTCTCTAGCTACAATTTTCTTTTCATTTCTCTTTCGTGCTCTTCCTCGTCATCCATCTACTCCTTCGTCATCCTTTCAGGAACACCTCTGTCTCCTGGTGCTTATCCCACCACTCACTCTGCTTTGCTGGTTTCTTCTCTTCCTCTGCTTGTGTTTTCCTGTATTTCATGGCTACCATTCTTCTCCTGTCCCTCTATGAAGTACAAGTACTATCTCATCTTACTTAATCCTCCCAACTATCCTCTTACTACCTCCTTTTTATAGGTGAGCTGATCTATAAATGGTCCTTTTTTCTATCTGAGGCCAGTCCCCTCTAATGTGCTCACAATCTCATCCCCTGGGGTCATCTCAACCCTCTGTAAGATGGCTTTCACTCCTAGCACACAGCTCAAATTGCTTTGTAAATGAGCTTGTTTCCAAATCCAAAAAATTGTCTATATTTATCTTAATTAACTTCTCAACGGAATGTGACACTGCTGAGTACTACCTCTCTGAAATATTCTCTTCCCTTAATGACCACAACTCACCTGGTTTCCTTCTTAACTCTAGAGCGAATCCTGGCTCCCTTTGGGATTCTTCTACCTTTATCTAAAAGTCGTTGTTGGGGTCTGGTCTTTGGTCTTCTTTTCATTCCCAACATGCTCTCAGAACCAGCCCATCCATTCCCACGACTTGACTTTGGATCTGCAGTAGCTAATGCCCAAATTGATATCTCTACCTCACATCTTTCACCTGATTTTCATTTTCAATTGCCTGAAATCTTAAACTGGAGATGTCCCAAATAAAACACTGAGCAGCTGCACTGCTCTTCATTCGATGTTCCTTAACAGTGAATACTGCTACCAGCTACCCAGCAATGTTTGCCAGTCATTCTGGACACCTCTCTCTCCCTCTCCCTGACCCTCACATCTAAGGAATCACAAAGTCCTGTTGAGTCTCTCTCCCACATAGCTCTCCAACTGATCCGTTTTTTTTCCATCTCCAGAGACACAGTCCTTGTAGAGCCCCAACCAATCGGATGCACACAAGCAGCTGTACCTTTCTGAAATACAATCATGATCATGTTACCTACAAGACTTTTCCTTGCCCTTAGCATAAGGCAATGTTCAAATCCTTCACTGTGATTTAAAATTCCCCTGCCACCAAAACGTTTTTAAGTCCAAGGGAAACATTATGTTGTTTTCACTACTCCAAGCTTTTGTACATGTGGATCTCTTCCTGAAATATTCTTCCTTATACCTTCCATTGGGCTGTTTCCTATTCATCAGTCAGTCAACAAATAGCACTTGGGATATCTTCTTTATACCTACTATGGTGACTTGAACATAATGTCTATTAATAATATTATCTTAAGAGCATATATTTATTGAGGATTTGCCCTTTGGAAAATGTAGTGTTGAGCACATTCTATGCATTATTTCACCTAATTCTCACAACAATCTTATGAGGTGGGATTCAAACTATCTCACAGATAAGGAAACTGCAGCAAAGTGGATTTAAGAAATTACCTAAGGTAAAGAGTTAGGAATTGACAGCACCAGGATTCAAATCCAGGCAGTCAAGCTCCAGAGGCCATCCTTTTAATCATGATACAATCATAGATAAAAAATACCTACTGGACTAAAAAAAAAAAAAACCCTAACTCTAGTAAAAACAAAAAGTACACATACTGGAAGTCAGAATTTTGATCACTATGTTGATCTATATTCTAGATCAATTTTCCTAAGATTAATATTTGTTTCTTCAAATAGAAAATATTACCACATACCCTAGGCACTTATGGTTCCCAATCACCTGATCAACTTCATTAGAATTTCTTAAGAAACATATTGTACATAGATTCCTTGTCAGTATTTTAGATTTCTTGAATTAGGATCTCTACATGTGGGATCAGAGATCTGTATTTTTAATGAACCTCTTAGGTTTTACTGATGTATAAGCAAACACACAAAATGTTCTGGGTTTTCTGAATATACTGTATCAAAGGATAAGAAATGCATAACTATATAATAAACATATAGGAGTACCAATCCTAGTCTCTGTATACCAAGTCTGGGTTGTCATCTTTTAAATTTTACCTTTAATTCCTGTTGTGATGTGAGGGAAGAAGAGGTCACCAGCATCCGTGTTAAGTTCTGAATTTTCTCAATCTGTACTTTTTGAAGCAAATCTTTTTCTTCCAAAAGTTGGGCCAACTGGTCTTTTTCCATTGCCTGGGCCCGAGTCTCCAAAGAAACCTATAGAATGTAATATTAAGTTATGTTAATAATAAATGTAGCTATATTTTAAAACCTTGAAAGTAGCTTAAAAGAATAGAATATTAAATTTGTATGTGGGGGCTCTTGGGTGGTCAGTTAAGTGTCCAACTCTTGATTTCAGTTCAGGTCATGATCTCAGGGTCGCGATAATCGAGGCTTTACTGAAATGAAATATACCCTACCTACAAAATACTAACACTATGGCAGTTGCCATAATCAGTAATTTCTCAAACCTATAATGAAGTAAAATACACATTTCTTCCTGTGTATTCTAAATGCTATATGTAAGATTATAGCAAGGCTGTTAAAGCAATTCTAGTAATTGCCTAAAAATATATAAATGATAGGCAGAGAAGTTATAAAAGCAGAGGCTTGAATACCTATGGCAAAAGAACAGATGTTCTCATAAGACTTTCATTTGATATTTTAGGTCATTTTATTTTTTTAAATTTTAGCTCATTTAAAAAAAGATAACCAAAATATAAGATTTTTATAAAATACGAAACTGCAATGATTAAAACAAACAAATTACAATGACAAGTGATTATGCTACCTTATTAGACTTTATCTTAGGGTCAGAAGAATTCAAGATAATGTGAAAATACAAAAAATAAAGTTTTAAGTAACTACATACAGTCTTTCTTTTTAACCTAGTTCCCTATGTATTTGTGACAATTTAGAAAGAATGTCTCTACTTGGCTCATCTGAAAATCTCAAATTTTGCCCTTTGGAAATAAAAAACAAAATCTAGAATAATTTCAAGAAACCAAAGTTTTCAGTTTATAGTAAATTAAACTAAAAAAAATTTTTTTTTTTTTAAGATTTTATTTATTTGAGAGAGAGAGAATGAGAGACAGAGAGCATGAGAGGGAGGAGGGTCAGAGGGAGAAGCAGACTCCCCGCCGAGCAGGGAGCCTGATGCGGGACTCGATCCCAAAACTCCAGGATCATGACCTGAGCTGAAGGCAGTCGCTTAAGCAACTGAGCCACCCAAGCGCCCCTAAACTAAAATTTTTATGAGGTGATTTCTCCTTACTTGAAAGCTGTTTTAAATTTAGGTTACAGACCTCAGGTATTGATGAATTAAGAAACTCTGGGCATTTGGGCAGATCTTAGTTCTCCATCTGACCCTATTCTTTACTGAAATACATGGTTCATACATACCTCCTCTAACTGTTTCTTAAGATCCATTATTTCTTTTCTATATCTTTTCAGGAGAGCTTCATCACTTGATACCTCATTAACATAAGGTGTATTCTTCATATATTTGGCAGTGCTGGCAAACTGGGGAAAAATACAAGAGTGTTAAGTGTTCAATATAAAAAATTAATTTAATTGATAATATTTAGGTTTCTTATAATTTTTTTTAAAGATTTTATTTATTTATTTGAGAGAGAGAGAGAGAATGAGAGATAGAGAGCACGAGATGGGGGTGGGTCAGAGGGAGAAGCAGACTCCCTGCTGAGCAGGGAGCCCGATGTGGGACTCGATCCAGGGACTCCAGGATCATGACCTGAGCTGAACGCAGTCGCTTAACCAACTGAGCCACCCAGGCGCCCGGTTTCTTATAATTTTTATAAAGAAAGATCAATACTCTTCCCCGGTGGCTTAATAATTTTGAACATGGAGAGTATTCTATGTCCTTGTAACTTATCCTGGCTTCTAGTCTTCAGATGAGTGATGGAAATATCTTGAAGATGGATGGATGCCAACATAGAACCTACAAACACTGGCTTACTAGAATCCCAACCACCCTTCAAAGTCCAGGGCAGCTGCCCCCTCTACTCTGAAGCTTTGCTTCCATTTGAAAGTATCTCTCCTGCCTTTGAACTCTATTCTACTTATCAATAGTTAATTAAACCAGGCAATCACATTGGAAGACAGGTCTTACCTTCCCTCTAAGACTATAAATTGTGAGGTCAGGGACTGTACCTTCTATCTTTGTTTCTCTGACACTACCTTGATCCAGTGCTCAGTAACTATTGAGAACAACATTTCTTAGAGTGTAAGTAGCAGAAGTAACTATAAGTAGGTCCATGAAGGTGACCATTAAATAATACCAAATCCTTGACTGAGACAGCTGTTCTATTGACATTTCTCATTTTTTTTTCTTTTTTTAACAGAAAATGTAAGCCTTAGGCTCAGAGCAAAGGCAAACAACAATCAGATAGCAGGAGTTCAAGAGTTACTTTGTTATAAACACACACAGGTATTTGTTGAAAATGATACTAATTTTTCATTCATGGGACTGAGACAAAGTTTCCTTCTACAATAAGTAGAAAAAGTGAGTTTTTTTTTTTTAAGAAAAATAGTATGACAGTGTTGGATGTGGCAAAAATTATGGAGTTGGGATATGAATGATTGAAATTTTGGAAAATAAAGGAATACTATTTAGTAGGCAATACATCAGTTTTATTGCAACAGGTATGTTATGTCATTAAAAAAAAGATACCTAATTTTAGTGGGTAATTTTTTCTGCTTAAAGACGATTTTCCCCCATATTGAAATAAAAATCAAACTCACCTGTAGAGTAGTGAGGGTTTCATCAAAAGACACTGGAGTAATTGTGCAGATAATACGTGTCTTTGCATTTCCTCCCAAGGAATTCTGGAGAATTCGTGTTAATTTACTATCTCGATAATTTATGAAACCACTTAGTGAGAAAGGGGTTTAAGGAAAAAAATAGTAAGAATTTTTATACAACAACAGTGGTTGGTTTTTAATGCAGAACCTTAAATTAGCTACAGTTTAAAAATTAATTCTTTACAGGTTACCTGAGGCAGATCAAAACTACTAACTATATCATATTTAAGATAAAAAGTAAATTTAGTAGGTCACAGTCATATGTCTAAGAAGCTAGGCATGCTCACAGAATCACAAAAGCTTTTTAATACAGGGAAGAAATCAGTACATTATTTGAGTGCTACTAAAGTATTACAATTTTCAACCTCACGCAAAATATAAGCATCAATAAGTAAATGGACAATGGAATAAACTTACCCAACTTGTCCATCACTAAGTTTCTTGATCACTTGTCCCAAAATAAATAAACTTCTATTTATATTACAGCCTTCCTTGAGTCGCACACCTGCATTTATTAGGCAAATATGAAAATGAAAGTTGACCTCTGTACTAGATGATGAACTTATTTATCAGTAAGTTATAAAAGAAATTAGAAATTAAAGGGTCAGATAGTAAAGTCTGTGCTTTGGATTGGATCTGAGCCCATTTTCAATGCCACTAGTAAAAGGAGCTCTCTCCCTATTTCTCTGACCTATTAAGTAAACTAGAAATGTTATCACCTGAGAGGAAGAGCAAAAAGAAACAGATGGCTAAGGAAAAATAAAATCAAAGGGAAGAAAAGTTCATTTCCTAAAAGAGCCTGTCTAACTCCTCAATTCAAATCTGTTTTTTTCCAAACCTCCAAATATAGGCAACTATAGACTTCACAACCGAATTCATTCCTGTAGACTCACAACCAACAAAGTTCTAATTTTTAAGCTAATATGCTCATATGGCTCATATATCACACACACACACACACAAAAGTACACTGAAAAGCTCTCTCCTACTCTTATGCTCCATTCGAACAGTTCCTATCCTCCTACCAGGAAACCACTTTTACTAGTCGACTCTTGTAGAGATTTTTACGAATACAAGTTCACATACATTTATTTCTTCCTTTTCCTTTTTACACAAATAGTAGCACATTATATATGCTAATCTGTACTTTGCTTCTTTTTTTACTTGGCAATATATCCTATCAGTAAACACTGGTGTTTTTCATTCTTTTTTATAGCATAAAATTCCACTGTATGGATGTATCAGAATTTATTCACTCAGCACCCTACTGAGGGACATGTAGGTTTTCAATCCCCCACATATACAAAAAGTACTACAAATAGTTTTGGACAGCTGTTATTTCACAGGTGCATGATTCAGCTGCTGCTGTAATATTGCTGCTTAACATGCCAGCTTAAAACACCAGCATGTATTTCTTGTCCACAGGTTGCAGGATGCACCAGTTTGGTGGATATAAGTCATGCGCAGATGAGTGTCTCTGTGTCAGGCTGTAGGAAATTGACAGAAAGGTCTGACATCTTCATGATTTCAAAACTTCCTGTCTAAGTATGCTTTTCCATTTGTTTAAGTATTTGATTATGTCCTTTAGGTCTGTTTTAAAGTTTTCTTTATTTTGGTCTTGGGTAATTTTTGTTGAGTATCTACCTAGGTATTAGATCTCTTAAGTCATTATTGTAAATGGATGGACTCTTTTTGTACACTAAATATTCGAACTGGTTGTTGTTTGTATTATGAGTTAAGGTCTGTATATTAATTTTGTACTCCACCACCTTTCTGAATTTCCTTACTAATTATGAAAATCTGGTTTTCATGGGGCTCTCATAAGCTTTGCAGCTATGCAATCCTATCAACTGCACAGTTTAGCTTTTAATTGATGCTATAGTAGCCTAATTTGCCAGATATAGGAGCTGCTTTTAAATGAACTTTAAACAAATTTTTTTTTGAAATTTTGAGAGAGAGAGAGAGAGAACACGAGAGGGGTGAAGGGAGGGAGAGAGAAAATCTCAAGCAGGCTCCATGCCCAGCGGGAGCCTAACACAAGGCTTGATCTCACAACCATGAGATCATGACCTAAACCAAAATCTAAAGTTGGACACCCAACCGACTGAGCCACCCAGGCACCCCCATATGCTGCTTTTTATGTTAAGGACTTTCATCACAAAATTACTATCTTTATTAGTTTCTAAAGTGCAAGGTAGCACTTTTTTTTTTTATTCTGTAAAAGAACAAGATGACATTGAGACCAATACATTTATGAGTTTCCATTACCTTCAGCGCCTGTTTGAGCAGCTCTTTCACTGCCTGCAAGGTCAACCAAATTCTGTAAGGTAGATGAAAATAAACCTTTAGGAAGGGTAACTTGAACTAAAAAAACCCAACTACTGAAAGAACAATTTTTAACACACAGTCTATTTGCATACCCCATTTGGATGCTTGTCTTTCATTCCACTGTTTAGGCTTTCCCCTTTCTGAGTCAGATTGATCTATATACCTTGTTCCTTCTTTATAATATATCCTCCATAATGCTGTCAGAATAGCCTCTCCATTTCCTACACAAAGTTCAAAACCTTACTGGTGAATATGATTCTTTACAATCTGGCACTTATGTTGCTCCAGCTGTAAATCGACCCATTACTCAGAATTCTAGCTGACCTACTCGCTATGCCCTAAATGCCTCACGTATTTTTATGCTTCCAAGAGCTACCTTTTGCCATTCCCTTTGTTTAATCAGTCCTAATGTTCTAGTCTGCCCCTATTCCTTATTCAGGACCAAAGATGATTGTTACCTTCCTACTAAAACTTTGCCACCTTTATCCTTCCTCTCCCACACTTGAATGAACTGCTCTTTCAGTCATGTACCCAGCGGTCTTTAAAGATATGACTTATTCTTTAGCACTTCCTGTGCTGAGTTAGTCATTTGTGTCTGTGACTACACCGTAGCATCTTTAAAAGCATGGGCCTCCTCATTTCACAAATATTACTGACAAAAAAGTGACTGCCCGTCATGCTCCAGGCAGTGTGTTAGGTGCTAGGGATATGACAGTGAACCAGACAAATAAGTTCTCTGCTCTCACAGAGCTTTTATTCCATATGGGGCAGGCTGGGGAGAGGAGGACATTCATGAGAAATGAGGAAAAGACACATAAGAAACACATCATGGTAAGTGTAATATAGATAATTTAAGGAGAGTGCCAGAAGAGGAAAGAAGAAGGTACAGAGCAGGTTCTTTGGACCAGGCGGTAGGAAAGCCCTCCCGTTAAGCTAGGATCGGGAATGACAGAGAAGAGGGGGCCAGCCATGCAAAGATCAAGGGAACCATACTCTAGATAGAAAGAATAGCCTGTACACTCAATCACAAAGCAGAAATGAGCTTGGTGTATTCAAAAAATAGAAAGGGCAGCATGGCAGGGTTGGTGAAGTAGAGATGGGACAATATAGGGTAAGAGAAGTAGATAGGGGTCAGACTGTGCAGGGCACTGTAAGGAAGAGTAAGAACTCTGGATTTTCTAAATGCGATGGGAAAGGGTTTAAGCAAGAGAGTGACAGTCATATCTTGATTTAACTTTCTGGCTCCTGGACTGGAGAGGGGCAAGAGTGGTAGCAGGGAGTCCAGTCAGGAGGCTCCTACAGGAATCTGACTGAGAGGTGATGGTGGCCTGGGCTAGGGAGGTAGCCGTGGAGACAGTAAGTGGTGGAGGGATGTTTTCTTTAGTCTTTTAATCTCAGAGCCGTACTATGCTCAGAACATGATGAAGCCTCAGCAAATATTCTTAATGCATTAAAACAAAGTCAGAGATTTAAATTCTGTCTCTCTGTAGACACCTTCAGGGATGGGCAGTACTTATGTACTCCTGCTTTAATTATGTCCTATCTAGACACTACTTTCCCTAAAATACTCAAAGTCTAATCTTTCTTGTATAGTATCTTTATTACGAAGACCTAGATACATAATAAAGGGGCAAAATGGTGAGGAAGGCAGCATGAATTAAGGAATAAAGATGGAACAAGTATCAGTGTTCAAAGACACCAAGAGGCCCAATTTATGTATAAGAGAGGAGCTCACGTGGAGTAGAAGGAAGTGAAGTTAGGTTGGTTAAAATTGGAGACACAACACGAGCTGTACTTAGTAACAATAGAAAAATTAGAAATCTGCAAACAGACTGCAGAAAGGAAGACCAGAGTCTTGGGGACAGGTCTAGGAGAATGATACAGTAATTCAAGAGATGAGAACCTAAATGAGTGTGACACCCATGGGAATGTTGAATAGGAAATATTAATGACTGGACAAAAGGGGAAGGCAGAAAAAGATGAGGCAGAATTGACATGGGTCTGACCTAAGTGACCAGGATAACGCTGGTACTACTGGAAAGAAGGAATATTCACTATGATAGGAAGAAATTAATTTTGTTTTAGACACACTGAAGTTTGAAATAACAGCGCGACACACAATTATAATCATCTTTACAAAGACATGAATTAGAACTCAGAGACTCTAGATAAAATAAATGTCTGATTGTCATCAATACAGAAATGATAACAGAATGCCTGGGGGCAAACACAGGAAGTAAGAAAGGCCACAACACTCCTATGTTTTTGATAGGAAGGTAGGAAAAAGAAGCCACAAAGGGTATAGAGAAGGAGCAGAACTGAAAGAAGCTAGATATTATGAACCAGAAAGATCAAAAGACACTTAAAAAAATAAATAAATAAAGGCCACTTCCAAAGAGCCAGAAAATGACTTTTTTGGGGAACACTTCTTTCCAAGAAGATACTTAGAGTAAGTGGGAAGGTGAAGGGTTGAACCAGATGGTATCTATAGTCCCTAGATGATAGAGCATCAAAGAATATGGAAAAAGTCACCAAATGGATCACTGAATATGTCAAGAGTATTAAAAATAAATTAAGAGAAACGTTAAAATTGTAGTGAAATATCACAGACTGGGTTTAGAAAGCAAAACAGAAGTTAGGTTTTGTGTTTTTGTTGTTGCTAAATCAAAGACCAGTATACTAAAATAAATTTTACGCTGGTACAGTGAAATAACTGAGGTGAACTGAATTAGATATTTAATTAAGACTCTGATTTTTCAAATCTGAAAGTGAAAAAACATATTATAGATTTATTATTTTTTCCCTGAAGTTTTCAAATCAAATAGAATAATCTTCAGTCATATCCTAGATGAAGCTAAAAAACTTAGACCATGAAGACAGAGAATATTGGCAAGGAACAGGAAAGAAGTACAGAAAAAGAGAGAGAAATGATATAGTACAGCAAGAAGGAAATGGGAGGTTTTTTTATGTGGAGAAAGGAAAGTTTACATAATGTATATATTCACTGTTTAACAAACAGGTATTGAACATAAACTATGCATAATGTGTTGAGGCTATAAAGATGAATAAGATTATCACTCTTCCCTTCAAGGGATTTATAGTCTAAAACACTACGTGTATAATATAAAACATTTTCTTATTATATTTAAGAATATACTTGAATAATGTGATTTACTATTTAACAGTCCGAGCTAGTTTTTGTTGATCTCCTGGTCTCAATTCTATTGGTTGAGACAAAACAACAACAACAACAAACCGAACAGTCCCCACCCCCATTCCAAGAACACTCTAACTCTTAAATGCATATGGAAAGCCTTCCCCCAAGAACTCTGGTTAGGAAAAGTCCTTCAATCTAAATTTTAGGAGAGGCAACCATAACATAACAGGAAGAAAGACCCTCTGAATTCTTCCTATGTTTTAGCTAGTAATCTCATGTCCACAAATGAGACTAAACTACCAATTTATACATGTTTTTGCCTGTTTAGTTCAGTTAACAGTTCTTATGAAACCAAACATCCAGCAGCCAAATTAAATTATGCTTTGGCCCATATGGTACAGTACCATGGTCCATCAATACTCACCAAATGGGACACTTTGACAGATCCTTCACAATTGGAAGGTTCTCCTTTCTCTCTACTTTCCAAAATCTAGACAGAAAAGAAAACTTGTAAAAAATTAGTGCATTTTTAATTGGAAAGGCCAAACAGAGAGTTACCTACCATCCTAAAAATAGTATGAGAGCGACTGCTTCTTTGATTCATTTTTGTAATTCCATAATGTCTATTCTCTGTAAAAAGTAAGTCATATTTCAGCTGTATACATTAAAATCCAAAGAAAAACATTAACTTTTATTTTTAAGAGTGAAAAGTGTGATTTGAAGCCAAATACATTTAACTGAATAGTTTTTACAAGTGTTTTGGGGAAATACAGTATAAAGTCTTACTTTCTCCTTTGGTGATCCATTTCAAAGCCATTTCTGATGTATAAACAACTTCTTCTGTGAGATCAGCCACATACACATTCCTCTGAAACAAGTTTAATTATAAGAGTAGAGAAGAAGTCATTAAAAAGTGTGAATCTCAAAAGAAGGTGTCAACTATTACAGAACTCATTTGTGGAAGTTATAAGTGGAAAATGTATGAAAATAACAAGCAAACCTATAATATGTACAATTTATTTCCTATACCAAAGCACAGCAAATTCTAACCTGATACTTCCATCTTGCTTTTTTTTAAGGCACTTATACCAAAATATTATAGCTGTCAATGTTTAAAAACTATACATATTGCTCATATGCTGTCTTTATAAACACTTAAGAAAAAATAAACCATACAAACAGGAGAAATATAGAAATTAAAGGGAAATGTTCAAGAATAATAACCCCAATAAGCAAGTCTATTTTTAGAGCTACTTCAACTCTTGTTACTCACACTGAAGTCTTCCCGAATTACTAAAGGCTTCATTTTTTGAGTGTCACAGAGTAAGTCTGTAATGGTTTCATTATATATCTCCATGTAAGACACACGTAAGAGAAACTCCCTGTCAGGAAACTGGAAGAAAAAAAAAAAGTGTAAAAACATCAGAGATCATCCATTTGTGAAAACCTAATATTGAATACCTATGTGCTAATATTAAATATTAAAATATTCTAGAAATTATCTTTGCAAAGCAAACAAGAAACAAAACCTCATATGGTTTTATATTGATGATAAACACAAAAATATAAAAATATGTTTCAGGAATAATGAAAAGTATAGTATCAAATAATTAGGAGAACACCCAGTCCAACTCTCTAAACTCAAAATAAAACCCTACCAACGAATGTTCAAATAAGGACATTAAAAATCATTAAAATGAAAAAATAATGAAAAAATAAACCTAAAACCAACTCTTAGGTTGTTTATTCTGGCCTCTTCTCTACCTCTACTTTTCTCTGCTCCTTAATAATCACTTGTAGGTAAACAAAGGCAAGGAGGAGCTAAGCATTCCTGAAAGATTTTCCTGTTCCTTAACACTCACTTTTTGCTGTGATTAGTTGTTTCAGGATTCAAGGGGAAGACTGAAAGAACTTTAAGCTCTACAAAGTAAGTTTGTGGGGGAAAAAGTGAATCTATGTTATGCCTTCTTTACCCATGGCTAATGAAGATATAACTATAAACCTACTTCCTTTCATCATTACAAGAGACTATTACTACTTTTACCTGTATATACCAGAAATTTAGCTAAGGTATTTACCTTTTTAATTTTCTGGAAAATGTCATGAATTGCCCTGGGTATTACTCCCAAATAATCCTCTGAACCCATCATGGTGTACGTTTTTCCTGAAGCAGTCTGACCATAGGCAAATATGGTACCTGTAAAAACAAAACACACACACATGCAAAGATTAAAAATGAATCTATAGGGTGTAAAACTATCAATACTTGAAAAGAGAACCAATACTAAAATATCTCTACAGTGAATACAAACCATTGTAGCCTTGTATGGCAGAATCTATGATTGGTACTGCTATTTCTTCATACACATTTTTAGTAGTTTCATTACTGTGAAAGACACGATCTAAAAAAAAAAAACCACACACATACACACAGAGGTTAAATCAAACAAATCAACTTTGTTTTCTTTCTTAGTAGTTGTCCAAAGAAATAAAATTGTCAGGATATGGTAAGATAAAATATTTAGGACACAATATTCTTTTCAACTTATTGGTCCTTTGAAAAGATACTTCTCTATAAGGTGAGATGTGTTGGTCCTCACAAAGAAAAAATACAAGTCAGACTTCTCAACTATCCTATGTGCTTTTAAGAGGCAGTAGGGCATAGCGGCTGAATTCAGGCGTATAGAATCAGACCGTCTGCAAATCTGGTTCTACCACTTATAAGCTGTGTGACTTTGGGCAAGGAGATTGATGTCTCTGTGCCTCAATTACCTAATCTGTAAAATGGATATGTATTCTCTTCCTCATAGAATTATTATGAACATATGGTTAATACTTAGGAAATGTGAACTATTACTATGCTCTGAGAAATTTTAAAGTTTATAACATATTTGACAAGAAGGCCTAGCTCAAACTAAACTAAGAAATGGACACATATGGAAGAGGAGACCTGAACAAAGCTGAAAGGTTACAGGAAATGACTAGCTGGCTGGCTGCTAAAGGAGGCTGGGTTTACAGTAGCATTTGTGCTGATGAGTTCACTAGTCTAGGATGTGGTTCTCTGCTTTTGTTAGCATAATTAGCACATTAAAAATGGACTACTCTTTCAATGGTGGCCTCATAGTAAAAATCTCATAAGAAATGGATTTGTAAATCAGGAAGGAAATGGATCCACCTGCAACAAGAAATTCAGTGGTCAGACTGTTTGCATTCTGACCATACAACTGCCCTGTTGGCAGAACTAAATGGAAACAAAAGTGCCATCTGAAAGCTGCTTAGGGGTTATGATTTCAGAGCAAGGAGAGATGGTAGGATGATCCAAATCTTCATGCCATTTGCTTTAGATGGGTGGATAAATCTAAATCTTCTATGGGCATACATAGCTACTGAGAACCTACAGATCATGTGTCTGAATGTCTCTGTATCCCTCACTCTTGGTTTTATAATCTCTGGGATATACTGTTTTACCTTTTTAAAAATTATGTTAATGCTCTAAAACAGTCCTTTACCAGAAATTGTTTTCTCTTTTACAGATCTTTGCTCCAAAACCTTTTATGATGGCTTTCTAGTTTAATACTAGTTCAACAACCTAGCCATTCTTACTCCTCAAGTTGTTGAGAGGACCTCACTGTTTTTCTGAGGTGCCTAAGTGGCAGCATGCTAGTGTGGCTGGATTTGGAGCTTGACTCTTCCATTTGCTGGCTGTGTGACTCCAGGCCTATTTCAGTTCCTCACTGAAATAGAAAGGTACCTACAGTATAAGCTTGTTAGGAGGATTAATGAGTTAATCTGTATGACATGCTTAGAACAATGTCTGGCACATTGTCAGCAGTACATCCATATTAAATCAACACACAAATCAGCCTAGTCAACCTTTAGGGTCT
Organism: Eumetopias jubatus; assembly: GCF_037043125.1. NCBI lineage: Eukaryota > Metazoa > Chordata > Mammalia > Carnivora > Otariidae > Eumetopias > Eumetopias jubatus. The sequence continues at coordinate 118,164,460 of NW_028274808.1, read as the reverse complement.
GCATGTCCTGTGTCCTAATTAGCTCTCACTCATCCTGCAGGTCCCAGTGTCACTGGTATCCTTTTAGACACATAGACCAGTTAGATCCGCTATAAACTCTCATAAAGCATATGTCAACACAAGTGTGATTACTCATTTAAAGCCTCTCTCACCATATAAGTTTCACAAAAGCTGGGGTAGGTCTCTGCTCTATTCCAGCACACAAAGAAGGAATATCTTTACTATATATTCTTTAAAGAATTTTCTTAAAAGATGAACCATGAGAGACTATGGACTCTGAGAAACAAACTGAGGGTTCTAGAGGGGAAGGGGGTGGGGGGATGGGTTAGCCTGGTGATGGGTATTAAAGAGGGCACGTATTGCATGGAGCACTGGGTGTTATACGCACACAATGAATCATGGAACACTACATCAAAAACTAATGATGTAATGTATGGTGATTAACATACCATAATAAAATAAAAAAAAATAATGGTGGAAAATATATACGAAACTGAAAGAAAGATCTTAAAGATGACTTGACATGAAGCAACATATTTTAGGCTTATGGGGTTTGGGCCACAAATAAACTAATGAATAAGAGGAAGAAGTATTAGTTTCAACCATATGGCACTATGATTATAACTTCATTTTATTTATTATTTTTTTAAAAAGATTTTATTTATTTATCTGAGAGAGAGACAGACAGCACAAGCAGGGTGAGGGGCACCCTGCTGAGGGAAAAGAAGACTCCCTGCTGAGCAGGGAGCCCGAAGTAGGGCTTGATCCCAGAACTCCGGGATCATGACTTGAGCTGAAGGCAGATGCTTAACTGACTGAGCCACCCAGGCTCTCCTATAACTTCATTTTAAATATCAATTTATTATCTTACTTACCATACATGATGGATGAACAATTTTTTAAAGTTTCCACTGAAGCAGTTTATAGGTTTAGTCTGATCTTTAATGACAAATCCAGTATTATTGATAAGACTTTTATACTCCTAATAGGAAAAGGATAACAGATTAATTTTTGATGCTATTATAAACCTACCAAAATTGAAGGATTTACTGCCATCAACTTGATAGATAGCATTATTGTCAGTTTTCCAGTAAACTTGGGTATCTCCTCCAAGAGCTTCTTCTCTGAAAGAATAAAAACACTGCATTTTAGTATAACTGGCCATGGAAGTCATGTTATATGACAGATAAAAGATTCCATCTTCTGAAGAATATTTTAAAAGACAATATCGACTTATACTATGTATTAGAAATTTGGAAAATCTGCCTTTAAGGGGTCAACACTTTTAAGTGGGGGGTCAGTGATCTCCTGCCTTCTCATGGGAATTTCCTTGTAAAGTTCTTCATTTCCACCCACCTACCCAGTACTGGTTGCTGAAAAGATACATTCAAAATGCAACTCTGATCATGTTCCTCTTGCTCAAAACTTTAAAAAACCATCTGAAATTCTTAATATGGCACACTAGACTTGGATCATGTTTATTTCTCTTCAACGTTATCTTGCTCTAAATTCTGATATATCTCTAACTCCATACAGCTACCTGAAGTTCTCTTTCAAAATAAGAAATGCAGCCCCTCTGTGTCTGGAATACCTTGACTTACCTTCCCATTAAGTAATTTAACTATTTTTTCATTCTGACACCAGCCCTGTCCCTGGTGTCAACTCAGAGGGCTTAATGACTCCTCTAGCAAACACTCTGCACCTATCATAACACTTGTTACCATGTATTGTAATGGTTTATATAACTGTTTTCTAATGCATTAGATAATGAGCCCTTTAAATATAGGAAATTCCTCATTTTGATATTGTCATTTATTAAACACCTTGTGGTATTTAACAGTTATTTCTCAAACACAAAATATATTAGTATTCTGGAGTGAGGGCCAGAGACTAGAGAAGCAAAGACTTCATTTCTTCCCCTTTCTGCTTTTTCTCTACAGCATTTATTACTCCCCTAACATTATGTCAACTTAACATTCTATATTTTTTACTTTATTTCCTGTCTGCTCTCCTAGAATGTGAATCCGACAGAGGCAACGATGGTAGTGTCTGTTTAGTAGTGGACACTGTACTAAAAAAAAAAAAAATCAGGATTAATAAATATCAGCCATTCAACGTTCTGGATGTTGAATTCAGTCATTGACTGAATGAAGTCTTGAGTGCCTAGGAATACAATGCAATAAGACAGACTAGTCCTTGCTCTCAAGGAATATATAGTGAAGAGGGAGAGGCAGTTAAGTGCAAAATGACCAACTGTGATGAGTGCCTGTAAGAATTATCCGATACGACTTCCTTTAAGGAATGGGGTGGGGTGGGGTGGGGAGGCTCAGATGGAGAAAGGCAGTGTAGGGCCGGCGTCAAGGTCTTTAACGTTTGCCAGCCTGAGTTATACGTTTAAGAGACTCCTACAGATGGAAAGTATCTTCTAGATCTTCCGATCCTTCTCCGTCACTTACAGAGAGGGACGCAAAACCTATCTGTAAGGGGCGGAGATACCAAGCAGCGGAACCGGGAAGGAGCAGCCGGGACTCTCCGGCTCAGGCCCGCACTGGAGGCCCGCAGCGGGGTCCTGGTCTCGGTCTGGCCTACCTACCTGTTGTTGAGCGGCCGGACCCGCACGCAGACCGCGACAGCCCCTTCCTCTGCCATCCTGCCAGGCTAGACCCCAGAGAACTGGCGCAGACGCTCTACCTTCTCGGCCTCAGAGAGCACGGGCCGCCCCGCCTTTAAGTTTAAAATTTCCCAAACGCTGCGTCTGATTGAGCCGCGGCCTCATGACGTCATGGATTGTTCCACTGAGCCCAGCGCGGGGGGGGGGGGAGGGCGCGAGGCCGGAGGCGCGTCCACGGATAAAGGGGGGGGGGGGTTAAAGGATGTGGAGGAGAGCCGGGTAGGGAGTCACAGAGAGGGGTTGCGGGAAGCAGGCGTAGAGCGGCTATTTTGGCTAGAGCAGGGACAACTATTATCCGCGAAAAGCGACTGCAGTGCAGGAAGCAGTTACAAACTCCGTCCTCCACCTCACCCTAAAAGAGTTTGCAATCTGTAGGAAAAATAAGGCAGAGAATTGTTGTTTTCACCAGCAAGAGTTGAAACCTTTAAAGAATCCACTAAGTTTTTTTTTTAATTAAAAACATCTCTAACGGTAAGAATTTAAAGTCACTGAACTGCTCCGAAACTTAAGAATCTTGTTGTGCTCCTTAGAAACTGAGTTTTATGTTTTCCTTTTTCTTTCAACTCCTGTTTCCATTGGCTGTGAGTTCCTAAGAGGTTGTTTTAGAAAAAGAATTATTGAGGACTGGAAAAACTCTGAGTAGTGAGGTGAACTTTTATTAGCAAAAGTGGGAAAATAATTCTTTCCCAGAAATAGTGCTGGTTTCTTTTTTAAAAATATGTATCATGGTAAAGTGTTAACATTTTCTTTAGGAATGATTTCATTCCCTTTCTTAGTTGATTTGAGGAGCTTCAGGAATTATTCCTTTTCCTTCACCAAAAATCTGCAGTTACTAATAACTTTATTATTTAGAGGAGTAGAAAATTCTGGTGATTTAATAAAACTATTTTAGAAGGTAATTTGGCAATATCAGTAAAAAACTGAAGGCACATGTGCCTTTTATTCAGGCAATTCTGCTTTTAAGATTTTATTTATACATATTTGAAGGACTGTGCAAGGATATATGTATATGGTTTGCAACATTGTTTACAATAGCAAATGGCTGAAAACATGTTAAATGCTGATAAATAATAAATATGAGACTAGTTAAATAGATGGCATTTTATCAATACAATGAAATGTTATGTAGTCAGTACAAAGAATAATATAGCTCTTAATGTGAACTTTAGAAAGCCATTCAAAGTGTTTCATTAACTGAAAGAAACCCAAGGTGTGGAATTATGTGCCCAATATGATCCTGTTTGATATTTCAAAGGATATTTATATGTCTGGATATGCATACATAATTTCTGGAAAGATACACAAACTATACCTGATTTCCTTGGAGTGGAAAGACTGAGTTAGATTAATAGATTTACCTTCCATTGTATAATATTTTATAATTATTAGTATTTTAACCATGCAATAGTTTTGTTCAACTTGAAGAAACTAGTTAATAGAAAAAAACAGTAAATAACAATGAGTTTGATCATTCAAGATTTGCTTAACCAGCTGTGAGCTAGTATAGACTACTCCTTTTTTTGTGGCTACACTGAGATGATACTTGGCTGTGCCAGATAAGACAGTGTTAAGAAAAGTATATTTTTAACTGATTTCTTAAAAATGGTAGTAAAATATTGCACATATTTAGTGGAAGGGAAGGAGCCTGTAAAGAGGAAGAAGGGACGTACAGTTAATGAGAGAAAGCCTCTGACAACAGAAAGGGGATTGGTTCAAGGGCACAGAGGATTTGCCTTTCATAGTTGTGCTTGTGATTATGGCCATGCTAGTCTTTGTTGTCATCATTGTAGCAGCTAACATTTATTGAGATTTACTATGTGCCAACTGCTCTGTTGTATGCTCTACCTGCATTTTTTTCATTTAATTTTATAAAATACGATCATTAGCAAATACTCATGAGCACCTACTGTGTGCCAGATATAGCTATTACTCTCTTATTGGAGATGGATAATGCCCAAATAAATATACAGTGGTAATGAATATTGAGAAGAAAAGTTAACAGCAGGTCAGAGGAGAGAGAACGAGAAAGTGGGGGTGGGCTGGGGGTGCTAGTTTCTCATGAAACACATTTGTGGGAAGAAGTGGACAGTAACATGTAAGTAAAATAACTTTTGATAAGAGGAGGTACCCCTTTAGATGGGATGCTCAAGAAAGGCCTGAGGAGGGGACTCCTCAGGTGAGACCTATATGACAAGAATTAGCCAAACTTGGGAGGGTAGGGTACCTCTTTTACTTGTCCCAGACAGAGGATCCCAGTCAGAGAACCCAAGGTTTGTATGAGTTTGTCTTGTACATGTCTGAGGCATGAAAATAAGACCCCTGTGGCTGAAACATTTTAGGCAATGGAGAAAGATAGGTGAGAGCCGGGTCCTGTGCAGCCTTGTGGGCTGTGATAAAATGTTTGGCTGTTATTCCAATGGTGAGGGAAAGTGGATGGAAGGTTTTAAGCAGGGGAGTAGAAAGGGATTCACTAATTTATTGAAACAAGATTTTCTTTTCTACTTCACTATGAAAATAGAAGCAGCTAGCAGAAACTTTACACTGATTCCTACCAACCTGGTTACCCACCTACTTGTCTGTGCCCATTTAACTCATCTCCCAGATTGTAAGTAGGTGAACAACTGTCTGTCCTCCACTCTGAAAATTTCTCCATGTTTGCATTAGATCCTGCCCCTTCCTGCTTAACTTCTCTCTGTCTGATGTCCTCATTTCCCCTTCTCTAATAGACTGATCTTTAGCAAACATATGCCTTAATTTCTTCCATCTTGGATATCTAATAGATATTGCAAACTTAAAATGTCTAATACCAAATTCATGATCTTCTCCTCAAAACCTAGTGGATCTGCAGTTTTCCACTTCTCAGTTGATGGCAAGTCCACCCTTCCAGTTACCCAGACCGCAACTACCTCTTTTCTCTCAGATTTGGTGTGCCTGAAAATTCTGTTGGGGCTACCTTGAGAATATTCTAGAATATGACCATTTATCACAACTTCTGCTACCTATCAGGTCCAAAATACCTTATCTCTCACCGAACTCATCTCTATGTGTCTACCTTTGCCCACCCCCACTACCAGTTTATTCACAACACAGCAATTTTAGTGAACCTTTAAAGATATGTTAGGTCATATTAATTCTCTCTTAAGACCCCCAGTGCCACCCACAACCCTGATTTTTCTCAAATAAGATCCTAGTCTCAGCTGTTTCCCTGCCATGATATTGTCCCTTGTTAACCATCTGGCCTTACCCTCTACTACTCTCTTTCTTTGCTGTCTCCACTACAGCCACAATGGTCTCTTGACAGTTTCTTAAATACTGGACAGGCACCCTCTAAAGGCCTTTGCAGTGGCTGTTCTCTGCCTGGTAGGCTCTTACCATAGATATCCATGTTTTCCTTCTTCCATTTAATCTAGTATCTGCTCAGAGGTCACCTTCTCAGAACTCTCTCTCTCTCTATAAAATAGCAACTCTCTTGTCTGCAACTTCTTTCTTTACTCTTCTTTTAAAAGATGACTTATAACTTCCAGAAATGTATGTATGTATCAATTTATGTACATATTATTTGTCTCCTCCCACTAGAGTGTCAGCTCTATGAAGTTAGCAACTTCGTTTTTGTTTATCCCTTACCCCCTGCACCTAGAAAGAGATTTAGTTTCTCTTTCTAGTAAGACAAAATTGCTTATTCAGGAGGGGGAGGAGCAAGATGTGGGAGGAGTAGGAGACCTGGATTTCGTCTGGTACCAGGAATTCAGCTGGATAGGGATCAAACCATTCTGAACACCTACGAACTCAACAGGAGATTGAAGAAAAGAATAGCAGCAACTCTCTGAACAGAAAAGCGACCACTTTCTGGAAGGTAGGACGTGTGGAGAAGTGAATCCGAGGCGATATTCGGGAAGATAGATCGCGGGGGAGGGGGCCTTCATCGGCCACTTCTGGCAAGTGATAGAGCAGCAGAGCACAAAATCGGAACTTTTAGAAGTCGCCTCCGCTGAGGGATGTCACTCCAGTGGCTAAGCGGGGGGTGGAAACCTCGCTGGGACAGTGTGGTCTCAGGGCCCTCGGGGTCACAGAAAGACTGGGGGTGCCTGAGTGTGGCAGAGCTCCTAGGTATCAGAGCCGGGAAGCCGGCTGCAGAGACGGAGCCGAGGAGTGGGCTCTCAGCTCGGGGTTGCCATAAACCGTGATCTGTGGCCCAGTCGGGCCACTGCTCCTCCAGCAGGGACCCAACAAGCGGCAGATCTGGGGAGACTCCCCTTCCTCCCTGGGGAGGAGTGGCGCGGGAGCACACCACAGGGATCTGCTAGGTTTGGAGACTCCACACGGGGTCAGGTGCCAGAGATAGAAATGCTGGGTCACAGGCCGGGTGAGCACGGAGTGCGGCCGGAGACTGGGGAGATGGGAGTGATTGACTGCTTTTCTCTGGGGGTGCACTGAGGAGTGGGGCCCCAAGTTCTTGGCTCCTCCGGGGCGGAGATTGGGAGGCCACCATTTTCACTCTCGTCCTCCAAAGCTGTACCGAAAGCTTGCAGGGAACAAAAGCTCCTGAGAGCAAACCCGAGCAGATTGCTTAGCCCAGACCGACAAGGGCGGGGCAATTCTGCCTCCGGCAGAGACTTTTGGGAACCACGGCAATAGGTCCCTCCCCAAGAAGATCAGCAAGAACCACCAGTCAAGACCAAGTTTACCGATCAATGAGAATGGCAAAACTCCAGCGCTAGGGGAATACTGCACATAGAATTCATGGCTTTTTTCCCATGATTCTTTAGTCTTTCAAAGTTAATTTTTTTTAACTTTCTTTTTCTTTTCTTTTTTCTTTTTTTGAATATTTCTTTTTCCCTTTTCCAACCAACATCTTATCAATCCCTTTTTTAAAAAATCTTTTTTTATTTTTTATTTTTAGAGTCATATTCTATCCCTTCATAGTAGTTAACCTTATTTGTTATATATATATATATAAGTTCTCTCTTTAAAATTTTGGGATACGGTTTCTTCTATAAGACCAAAATATACCCTAAATCTCTAGTATATGGCTTTGTTCTAGTCTCCTCCCTGATCACATTCTCTCCCCCCCTTTTTTTAAAAATTTCTCTTCCTTCTTTTTTCAGTCAACTTCTTATCTTACCAATTTCTTTTATAAAATCTTTTATAATTTTCATCTTTACAGTCATATTCCATCCCTTCATCATATTTACCCTCATTTTTGTACATGTATAAGCTTTTCTTTCTTTAAAATTTTGGGAGGCACTTTCTTCTAACAGACCAAAATACACCCAAAATCTAGTGTGTGGCACTGATCTATGCACCAGCCTGATCATATTTGATCATATTGTTTTGTTGTTGTTGTTGTTTGTTTATCTTTTTTTTTCTTTCCCTTTCTTTTCCTCAGGTTTCAGGTTTCTTCTGATTTGTTTAGTGTATATTTTTCTGTGGTTGTTGTTACCCTGTTAGCATTTTGTTCTCTCATTCATCTATTCTCCTCTGGACAAAAAAACAAGATGGAAAAAATCACCTCAACAAAAAGAACAAGAGGCAGTACTGACTGCCAGGGACCTAATCAATAAGGACATTAGTAAGATGTCGGAACTAGAGTTCAGAATGACGATTTTAGAGATACTAGCTGGGCTTGAAAAAAGCATGGAAGATATTAGAGAAACCCTTTCTGGGGAAATAAAAGAAGTAAAATCTAACCAAGTCAAAATAAAAAAAGCTATTAAGGAGGGCAATCAGCAATGCAGGCTCTAACTGCTAGGATAAAGAAGGCAGAAGAGAGATTTAGTGATAGAGAAGACCAAATGATGGAGAATAAAGAAGCTGAGAAAAAGAGAGATAAGCAACTACTGGATCACGAGGGCAGAATTTGAGAGATAAGTAATACCATAAGACAAAACAATATTAAGATAATTGGGATCCCAGAAGAAGAAAGAGAGAGAGGGGCAGAAAGTATATTGGAGCAAATTATAGCAGAGAACTTCCTAATTTGGGGAAGGAAACAGGCATCAAAATCCAGGAGGCACAGAGAACCCCTCTCAAAATCAATAAAAATAGGTCAACACCCTGACATCTAATAGTAAAACTTACGAGTCTCAGACACAAAGAGAAACTCCTGAAAGCAGCATGGGATAAGAGATCTGTAACCTAATATGGTAGAAACATTAGATTGGCAACAGACCTATCCACAGAGACCTGGCAGGCCAGAAAGGACTGGCATGATATCCTCAGAGCACTAAATGAGAAAAATATGCAGCCAAGAATACTATATCCAGCTAGGCTGTCATTAAAAATAGAAGGAGAGATAAGAAGCTTCCAGGACAAACAAAAAACTAAAGGAATTTGCAAACATGAAACCATTCCTATAAGAAATATTGAAAGGGGTCCTCTAAGCAAAGAGAGGGCCTAAAAGTAACATAGACCAGAAAGGAACACAGGCAATATACAGTAACAGTCACCTTACAGGCAATACAATGGCACTAAATTCATATCTTTCAGTAGTTACCCTGAATGTAAACGGGCTAAATGCCCCAATCAAAAGACACAGGCTATCAGATTGGATTAAAAAACAAGACCCATCGATATGCTGTCAGCAAGAGACTCATTTTAGACCCGAAGACAGCCCCATATTGAAAGTGAGGGGGTGAAAAACCATTTACCATGTTAATGGACACCAAAAGAAAGCTGGGGTGGCAATCCTTATATCAGACAAATTAGATTTTAAACCAAAGACTAAAAAGAGATGAGGAAGGACACATATCCTACTTAGAGGGTCTATCCAACAAGAAGATCTAACAATTGTAAATATCTATGCCCCCAACATGGGAGCAGCCAATTAATAATGAAAGCAAAGAAACACATTGACAACAATACAGTAATAGTACTGAAATGGGCATATCATCTAAGCAAAAGATCAACAAGGAAATAAAGACTTTAAATGACACACTGGACCAAATGGACTTCACAGATAGATTCAGAACATTCCATCCCAGAGCAAAAGAATACACATTCTTCTCTAGTGCCCATGGAACATTCTCCAGAATAGATCACATCCTAGGTCACAAATCAGGTCTCAACCAGTAACAAAAGATTGGGATCATTCCCTGCATATTTTCAGACCACAGTGCTTTGAATCTAGAACTCAATCACAAGAGGAAAGTTGGAAAGAACTCAAATACATGGAGGCTAAAGAGCATCTTACTAAAGAATGAATGGGTCAACCAGGAAATTAAAGAAGAATTAAAAAATTCATGGAAACAAAATGAAAATGAAAACACAACTGTTCAAAATCTTTGGGACGCAGCAAAGGCAGTCCTAAGAGGAACGTGTATAGCAATACAAGCCTTTCTCAAGAAACAAGAAAGGTCTCAAATACACAACCTAACCCTACACCTAAAGGAGCTGGAGAAAGAACAGCAAATAGCACCTAAACCCAGCAGGAGAAGAGAAATAATAAAGATCAGAGAGGAAATCAATGAAATAGAAACCAAAAGAACAGTAGAACAGATCAACGAAACTAGGAGCTGGTTTTTTGAAAGAATTAACAAGATTGATAAACCCCTGGCCAGACTTAGCAGTGACCCAAATAAACAAAACCATGAATGAAAGAGGAGAGATCACAACCAACACCAAAGAAATACAAACAATTATAAGATCATATTATGAGCAACTCTATGCCAGCAAATTAGATAACCTGGAAGAAATGGATGCATTCCTAGAGATGTATCAACTACCAAAACTGAACCAGGAAGAAATAGAAAACCTGAACAGACCCATAACCACTAAGGAAATTGAAGCAGTAATAAAAAATCTCCCAATGAACAAAAGCCCAGGACCAGATGTCTTCCCAGGGGAATTCTACCAAACATTTAAAGAAGAATAAATACCTATTCTTCTGAAACTGTTCCAAAAAATAGAAATGGAAGGAAAACTTCCAAACTCGTTTTATGAGGCCACCATTACCTTGATCCCCAAACCAGACAAAGACCCCATCAAAAAGGAGAATTACAAACCAATACCCTTGATGAACATGGATGCAAAAATTCTCACCAAAATACTAGCCAATAGGATCCAATAGTACATTAAAAGGATTACTCACCAAGACCAAGTGGGGTTTATCCCTGTGCTGCAAGGTTGGTTCAACATCCACAAATCAATCAATACGATACAATACATTAATAAAAGAAAGAACAAGAACCATACGATCCTCTCAATAGATGCAGAAAAGCATTTGACAAAGTACAGCATCCTTTCTTGATCAAAACTTTTCAGAGTATAGGGATAGAGGGTACATACCTCAATCGCATAAAAACCATCTATGAAAAACCCACAGCAAATATCATTCTCAATGGGGAGAAACTGAGAGCTTTCCCTCTAAGGTCAGGAACATGGCAGGGATGTCCACTATCACCACTGCTATTCAACATAGTATTAGAAGTCCTAGCCACAGCAGTCAGACAACAAAAGGAAATCAAAGGCATCCGAATCGGCAAAGAAGAAGTCAAACTCTCACTCTTTGCAGATGATTTGATACTTTATGTGGAAAACCCAAAAGACTCCACCCTAAAGCTGCTAGAACTCATACAGGAATTCAATAAAGTGGCAGGATATAAAATCAATGCACAGAAATCAGTGGCATTCCTATACACCAAGAACAAGACAGAAGAAAGAGAAATTAAGGAGTTGAGCCCATTCACAATTGTACCCAAAATCATAAGATACCTAGGAATAAATCTAACCAAAAAGTCAAATAATCTGTATTCAGAAAACTATAAAATACTCATGAAAGAAAATGAGGAAGACACAAAGAAATGGAAAAACGTTCCGTGCTCATGGATTAGAAGAACAAATATTGTGAAGATGTCAATGCTACCTAGAGTGATCTACACATTCAGTGCAATCCCTGTCAAAATACCATCCACTTTTGTCAAGGAAATGGAACAAATAAACCTAAAATTTGTATGGAACCAGAAAAGACCCCGAATAGTCAGAGGAATATTGAAAAAGAAAAGAAAAGCAAAGCTGGTGCCATCACAATTCCGGACTTCAAGCTGTTTACAAAGCTGTCATCATCAAGACAGTATGGTACTGGCACAAAAACAGACACATAAATCAGTGGAAGAGAATAGAGAGCCCTGAAATGGACCTTCAACTCTATAGTCAATAATCTTCGACAAAGCAGGAAGGAATGTCCAATGGAAACAAGACAGTCTCTTCAACAAATGGTATTGGGAAAATTGGACAGCCACATGCAGACGAATGAAACTGGACCATTTTCTTACACTACACACAAAAATAGACCCCAAATGGTTGAAAGACCTAAATGTGAGACAGGAGTCCATCAAAATCCTAAAGGAGAACACAGGCAGCAACCTGTTTGACCTCAGCCACAGCAACTTCTTCCTAGAAACATCACCAAAGGCAAGGGAAGCAAGGGCAAAAATGAACTATTGGGACTTCATCAAGAAGAAAAGCTTTTGCACAGCAAAGGAAACAGTTGAACAAACCAAAAGACAACCAACAGAATAGGAGAAGATATTTGCAAATGACATATCAGATAAAGGGCTAGTATCCAAAATCTATAAAGGACTCATGAAACTCAACACTGAAAGAACAAATGATCCAGTCAAGAAATGGGCGGAAGACATGAACAGACATTTTTCCAAAGAAGACATCCAAATGGCCAACAGACACATGAAAAAGTGCTCAACATCGCTCGGTGCCAGGGAAATCCAAATCAAAGCCTCAATGAGATACCCCCTCACACCATTCAGAATGGCTAAAGTTAACAAGTCAGGAAAAGACAGATGTTGGCAGGAATGCGGAGAAAGGGGAACCCTCCTACACTATTGGTGGGAATGCAAGCTGGTGCAACCATTCTTGAAAACAGTATGGAGCTTCCTCAAAAAGTTGAAAATAGAGCTGCCCTATGACCCAGCAATTGCACTACTGGGTATTTGCCCTAAAGATATAAATGTAGGGATCCAAAGGGGTACATATACCCTGGTGTTTATAGCAGGAATGTCCACAGTAGCCAAACTATGGAAAGATCCAAGATGTCCATCGACAGATGAATGGATAAAGAAGATGTGGAATGTATATACAATGGAATATTATGCAGCCATCAAAAGGAATGAAATCTTGCCATTTGGAACGACGTGGATGGAACTGGAGGGTATTATGCTGAGCGAAATAAGTCAATCAGAGAAAGTCATGTATCATATCATCACACTGATAATGAGGAATTCTTAATCTCAGGAAATAAACTAGGGTTGCTGGAGTGGTGGGGAGTGGGAGGGATGGGGTGGCTGGGTGATAGACATTGGGGAGGGTATGTGCTATGGTGAGTGCTGTGAATTGTGTAAGTCTGTTAAATCACAGACCTGTAGCTCTGAAACAAATAATACATTATATGTAAAAAAAAAAGAAGAAGAAGAAGATAGTAGGAGGGGAAAAATGAAGGGGGGGAGTCAGAGGGGGAGTCGAACCATGAGAGACTATGGACTCTGAGAAACAAACTGAGGGTTCTAGAGGGGAAGGGGTTAGGGGGATGGGTTAGCCTGGTGATGGGTATTAAAGAAGGCACATACTGAATGGAGCACTGGGTGTTATACACAAACAATTAATCATGGAACACTACATCAAAAACTAATGATGTAATGTATGGTGATTAACATAACATAATAAAATAAAATAAGAAATTGCTTATTCAATCACTTCATAAATACTTATTAACATAATTTCTGGAAAGCTGCACAGAGGACAACTAATCTTTGGAGGGGAGGAGTGTGTTAGAAAATAGACCTACCTTTCATTGTATTTTACTTCATTATCATTAATATGTTAATTAATGAATATTGTTTTTCTCAACTTTAAGAAATTAGTTAATAGATACAAACTCTATGTAAAATAGTCTACTCATCCATGACTGGTTTTGGTTAAATAGTATAGACTACTTTAAATTTAAAGATGCTAGGCTGTATCTAATAAGATAAAACAGTGAATGAAGCTATGTTTTAATGTGAGTGATCAGGGAAGGCAAAGAGATTTGTTAAAAGATAAACTGAGGCATATTAAAAATTTTAAGTTTATTTGAGCAAAAATTGATTCAAATTGGGCAGCATCCAATCTAACAGAAAGGAGCCCTAAGGAGGTGTACAAACTGAGACTTTTATAGGCAGAAAGGAATGAGAATAAGGAAGTCATACTAGGCAAAAAAAAGCAGGTCAATTATTGAAAAGTTACTTTCCTTTAGGGGATAGGAGGGGTTTATCAGGTATATCACCAAACTCGTGCAGATTAGGTGATTCCTGATTGATGGAGTCCATTTCTGGGAGAGCTGAAACAGTAATTAAGTCTCAGTTTGGTGATGTGAGGCTTGACATAAATAACTTTATTTTGGACCTTTTTGTTTGTTTTTTAACAGATTGAACAACTTGTTTGAAGTTATAGAACTTCTGGAGAGAGTGGCTTAAGATTTGGATGCATATCCTTTCTTCTTTTTAAATTTTATTTATTTGCAAGAGAGAGAATGAGAGAGACAGAGAGCATGAGAGGGAGGAGGGTCAGAGGGAGAAGCAGACTCCCCGCTGAGCAGGGAGCCCGACATGGGACCCGATCCCGGGACTCCAGGATCATGACCTGAGCCGAAAGCAGTTGCTTAACCAACTGAGCCACCCAGGAGCCCTGGATGCATATCCTTTCTAAAAGGTACTTAGAACATTTATTGATTAATTTTTTTTTTCTTACCTGGAAGATTAATACATGCACGTGATGAAAACATTTAAGTAGTACATGAAGAATCACAGTGAAAAATAAACCTTCTTGGCACATCTGATCCCCAGGGTGCCATTGTCATCCCAAAGGCAATTTTGCCATTTCCTAGAGTGTTATCCTCAAATTAATCTATAGATGTGCACGTATATTTCTTTTCATATATTGCATATCCTTTTACAAAAATACCTGCTGTACATGCTATGGCGCACTTTGCTAAAAATGTGATCTTTACATAAATATTTTCATTCAGTTTTGGAAGGTAAAGTGAATTTTTGAGGCATGTTAATTGCACACACTTCCATGTTGATATTTAAGTTACTGTTCCCCCCTTCCCCCAAACTGTGTTAATTTCTGCAGAAGCTGCAGAGGGCACTGTACATCTTCCAAAAGCGTGGCATAGCCTTGAGTGTTTTGCAGTTCTTGAGTGTGGCACACATTTTAGGATTCAGAGAAGCTCCTGAGACTAGAAATATGCATCAATTCAAATTATTCCCCTGTCTTCATTTATTTTATGCATTTCATATAAAATTAATTACAATATATATTTATACCATACTATTATCTTCAACAAGAATACTTTTTTCTTTACTAGATACAATGTTTAATTTCCAAAGCATAAGTCTTATCTTTAATTTTGCTATAACTATTTGTAATGATCACAAACATAGTATCCTTTTTCTTTTAATCATGGTTATGTGGGATTTGTGTGGAAGCAGCACTGACCTGGGTCAGTCCATCTCCACCGTTTATAGGCTATGCCACAACACCAGAAAATCGTTAACTATGTGATTTACCATTTTCTCATCCACAAAATGAGGAAATTGGCTGAGAGAATTTCTAGGATTCCTGTCAGCTTCAGTAAGTCTATGACGTCTTCATAAAAAGAGAAACTTATTAAAGTTGAGTTTGGATGTGTGTCAGATAGAAGAGGAATGAGTGAGGGGGTGGGCAAAGCCATGCAGCTTGCAGAGGATATCTCAGGTAGTCTCAGTGCTGCGGAGAAGGATACGGTAGTCCACCAAAATCCATTCTCTTCTTTCCGGCCAGAAAGCAAACCTTGCACTTAAAGCTGCTACTTCTAGGCCTCAATAATAAAAATTTCATGGGCTGGCTGACTTTTCCTCCCTTGTCCTTGATGAGCATCCTTCCTCTTTCCCTTAGTGACAGTTCCAAACCTCCCTCTTTCTCCTCATGCCTGGGTCCCACCCTCATCCTTGCTGAGAAACCAGGCAAGATGTCTCACCTCCCAGCTCTTCAACCCTTGCAGACTATCCTCCAGTTGACCCATATCCCACCAATTCTATTTTCACACACTTCCGGAGAATGAGGTGTTTGTCACCTCTGAGAGACTGAGGTGGATTCTTCTGTTTACACCCTGAGTCTGTCCTCTTCAGTCTTCTCCAGGACACTGCTTCAGGAATTAGTCTCTATTTCAGAAAAAAAGGTTATGAAATAACAAAAAGAAGAATCACTCTAAAATAATTATCTAAAGTTGTTGAGTGAATATTCCTTATCACCTATCAAATTTCATCTTCTTTCTGTACTGAGAGAAGTAGCTGAAAATATGCATGAAGTAACTGTCTTCTTGAAAATGTTTAATTGATATACTGTAACTAGAATGGGCCCTAATAACATAATCTTTTTTCAGGCCTAGAGCTGTCTCTGAAATGTAATCTCTGGAATATGTGTATACCAGTAATATTGAGAACCACATCATTTCATTCCAGGATCCATAAAGGGCATTGCATATGTAATTAGCAGAACAAATGACCATGTGGGGCACATACTTTTACATTTGCATGGTGGGTAAGAATGATTGTTTTGATTACGATTTTCATGTATTTGTTTTTTTGCTTCTTTGACTTTTACAATCTTTAATGTGTATGTCTTAGTACCAGAGGATACACTGACCTTTTAAAATAAAATATTTATTTAATTTGGTGAAGTGTAAGATTTGCTCACCAGTAAAACACCGTGGTTTAACCTTACTGTTATGTATGTTTCTCTTAAGTATTGTAAGTATGACTGCATTAGTTTTTGAAAGTTATTTTGAAATACATTTGCAAATATATGCATGGGAACAACATGAATTTTCTTGGTACCCAGAATAATCACGGAATGCGTTTATTTGAAAACCTAATAGTAGCACTTGCCACAGTCAAACATTGAGCTTTTTGCCAGAGTGTACTCTTAATTGTTTTTCAGTTTTTTCTTAATAGGTTTGTAATTTGATCTCTTTGTGAGATAACCTGTCATTTTATGAGAAACTGTTGGAGAGTTAACTGAAAGTAGAAGCAAATCCCAGGGAACCCCTAAAAAATAGCTAATCCCTTTATCTTACTGCCAACTTTGGCTTCTTCAGACTGAAACAACCAACCAACCTAATGATAACAACCTAATCCTGTAGAAATTTGTGCATCTATTAGCTGGAAACATGCTCAGTGCCCACATTACAAGTTAAGAGATTT